>NC_007197.1:0-300000 GCF_000002655.1 Aspergillus fumigatus Af293
TAACCCTAACCCTAACCCTAACCCTAACCCTAACCCTAACCCTAACCCTAACCCTAACCCTACATATCCGACACCCGAGAGCGGTTGCGCTTCGCGCCCTGTCTCCCTCCCGCCCTCGATCCTATATACCTATTGGCGGTCATGCTTTGCCCCGACTCTCCTTCTCTCCTCCCCCCTATCGATTATTCTACCTCTCTCCTACCCCTCCCCCTGCCGGGACATATCTCCCATAGAGGTTAGGGCGTTTACCTTCTCCTACCCCCCTCTCCTAGCCTATGGATACCTGGTTTCTCAGATCTCTACCTACTAATAGTATCTAAAACCCTGCTTAGCACCGAGAATACTAGGTAAAAAGGGAACAAGATATTCACGTAAGGGAACAAGATATTCATGTAAGGGAACAAGATATTCACTTACCAGTGCCGAGGCAATAGCCTACCACCATCCCCCACTACTAGCCACTAGCTCAGCCCTAGCCTAGATCTGATATCGAGCACTACCCCGGCTCCAACCGAGTCTACCCCTACAGTATCATCTATTAGTAGAATGACGCATTTCATACCGAAAACCTTAGTATCAAGCCACCCTGTCAGCTAGATCACCTAGTCCAATATTACTAATATAAATAGAATACAAGAATAAGATATTCACTTACTAGTTCTAGGCCTTAATAGCCCTAAAACCTGACCCTCTTGACCTGACCTAGAATGTCACCTCAACACCAGGAAAACATCCTGAGGAGTGATGCCTATCGAGATGCCTTACTACCAAGCTATCTAATTAGAATAGAGAGTTAGTAAGTCAATCTAGACCTGAATGAATAAAGAATCACTATAATACTCACCAAGATCTAATCAACTAGATCTAATAGACTAGATCCACTAGTTTAGAGAGATAGGTGAATGAATAAAGAAGAAGAAGAATATATATATATTAGGGAGAGGTAGATAACATGGAAAGTGAATATATATAAGTCAATATATATATATAAAGAGACAAAAGAGATGATGACAGGTGAATATATATATATATATATTTAATGTGAGAGTAAAAGATTAGATGAAAGTGAATATTTTCGTCGATATACAGAAGGGAACTAGAAGGGATATATATTATTCGATTTAGGTAACCATTTAGTTCGGCCTCGGGCCTAATTCTAGATCTAATCTATCGACCTGCCTGATCTGCCGGATCTGGATGCCTTACCTGCCTCCTATCTTCTCTCTAGCCAATCAAATCACTACATCGAGGTAGGTGAATGATTGATTTGGAATCAGAATCATTAAATGCCTCATATCAATATGATTAGGCATGTGATTAGGCATGTGAATCATTGATTTGAATCCAAAATCATTAAAATGCCTCATAGTGGTGTTACCCTGCCACCCTGCCACCTAGCTGGCATGCTTCCCAGCCACCTAGCTACCTAACCACCTATTTCTGCCTTACCCCTCACCTTTAGCCAATCAGATCACTAGATCGAGCCTGGTGATTGCCTGATTGTGAATTAATCTAATCTTATGACTCACGACCATGGTATTAGGCTGCCCAAACCTAATCTATAGCCAATTAGGGTCGTAATATTCATTATGATGTTATCTAGCTACTAATCTAGACATGTGAATGATCTATTTTGAATTCTAGACCATTCTATTAGATATCACTGCTGGCTGCTGAGGTAACTTAGTGAAGATATAGATATCTCTATCATTCCCTCTCTTTCATCTCATCTCTACTACTCAACAACCCTTCTTCTCTATTAAATCATATCTATTGAATCATCGTATCTATTAAATCTATCTATTGAATCATATCTATTAAATCATCTTATCTATTTTTGCTGCCTACCGGCCTGAATATTCCTTGATTCTCTACTATATCTAGTCATTCTGCCTAAATATATATATTTCATATCTACTATTCACTATGGCTGCCCTCCTACCTCCATTCTTCACCTATTATAGTGAATATTTCTTACTTACCTGTTCCCCCTGCCTGACTGCCATTCACCCTGCTAAAATATCTGACCACCTGAATGCTGAGCACCCTGGAACTCATGTGACCCAGCAGGCCCTAGATTCTATTAGGGTTGCTGCCCTGACTACTAGTCATAATCAGATTATGACTGAACAGCCTATTCACCCTATTCCAACCCTGGCTAGCCCTAGGGAGGGGTTTCAATGCAAACTGTGCAAACTAGTTCGGCTTAGTCACCGAACCATGCGCAATCATATCCATGATATTCACCAGATCAATGGATATGGCCCTCAGGATGCTGAGATGGCATCATGCCTCATCCAGGCCCTAGAAGGGACTAGCTATCTCTTTAGGGTAAACCCTCCAGCCACGATGCCTAATCAGGCATCCACTAGCACCCGAGCTAGCCGAAAACGAACTAGGGAACCCTCCCTGATTGGTTCAACCCCTGGACCTTCTATCCAGCGGTCTAGGGTCCATTCACCAGATCAGCCTGGGACATCAACCATTCACCAATCATACCTGGCCTCGTTCCAGGCTCACCGCCAGAATCTTAAGGCATCTAGGGTTATCCAGGTGCTAGATGCCGCCCATGAGGCTAGCAGCTTTTTTAGCGAAAGTGGCTACCCCACCTTCCTTAATGGGAAAGATGCCGGTGATCTGGAGAGATTATTCACTCTAGAAGATCTAGACCAGGCAGCCTATCTATTTGCCATCATTCACCGCCTACTATCTCTGGGTCAGAATCAGATGAAACACACCACTACCCAATCACTAGCGGCTATTAACTCATTTAGTCAAGATCTAACAAATCAGATGTCACTACGGCCTCTTAGGGCTCTCCAGAACCCTACTAGTATGAGGGGTTATGCCCTAATCTTTCAGGCTTACCTAGCCTTTCTCCTCAATTCTTTCAGGCATCTAGCTGGGGGTGGCCCTAGCAGTTACCTAGGGCTCTATACCCTAAATGATCAGGAGAGGTATGATCTAGAAGCCTTAGAAGCCTTCCTTCTTAGGGCTTCTAAGCCTGAGGCATCTATTTCATCTGATTCTGACTCCCCTGCTTCAGATGATTCTGCTCATGCTAGCCCTTCTCAGCAGATGCCTGAGGCTGATCCAGATGATGATCTAGATTATGATCTAGATTCAGATGAGGAAGATGAGGCCCTGCCACAGGCCCCCCAGCTGCCCAATGAATCCCTAGATGAACAGCTAGTCCAGAAAGGGGTTAGTCTAATCATGAATCTCACCCTCCAATTGGCTAGGCGCCAGGTCATTCACCAGAGAGAGGTCCCACTATATGCCTTTTTAGCCTGCTTTAGCCGAAATTATTCACATGACTGTTTCAAAACCCTGTCTTTGGTTGGTTATTCATATTCAGCTATTATCAAATCACACCAATTCATTCTGCTTCATTGGCTGCACACTGAACTATTCACTATACCAGAGAGGCAGCCAGAATCTATGGCTGTTTTCATCCGAAATTGGATGACCAATCACTTCACTGGCCAATCAGAATCACCTCTAGGTCATGTGTTAGTTCTGCGAATGCTAGCACTATACCTGATTCGGACTAGTGCCTCACTAGGCAGAATTCACCCTGTGGCCCCACACACATTGAAATATGGTCAGGTGACTATCTCTCAGGGCCACCTGAGGCACTTCCTAGCCCAGAGGGTCCAGCAGCTAGCCCTAGCCCTATCTAATGATCTATTTTTGGAATTCAGCTATTTTCGTGAGATTCAGCACACACTAGATCTTGATAGGGCTGCCCAGCATGAAGATATTAGTCAGCAGGCTAATAGCTGATCATTTCTGCAGGCCTACCTAGATCAGGGAGCACATGACTATCTACTCCAGAAGGTTCTCCCTGATTCTGATTAGTTCATTCAGGTGGACGGCCCTAGTAGACCCACTCTGAAGCTAGTTAGGGCTAGGGCTAAGGCCTTTCTAGATTCTTCTAGTGCCTGGCTGAAGCAGCTACTAGCTATCTGTCATATGACTAGTGGTGCACCTGCTAGGGGTACTGAGATCAATCAGGTGATCTGGCAGAATACCCCTATCAACCCTAGGAATCTGTTTCTGGATCCAGTGAGCAAGCTATTCCTAATTAGGCTAGCTTATTCTAAAACATTCAGTCATACTGGCCAAGAGAAAGAGGCAGTTAGGGCTTTGCCCCAGTCCCTTTCCTATTTAGTACTAGCCTATCTTGCCTATATCCGACCATTTGAAGAGGCCCTGCTTATTAAGCTGAATCAGAAGCTACCTGAGGCCCATTTTCTTCTATTCTATGATCACCGGACCTGCAAACCCCTATCTTCTAAGGTTCTATCTAGAACCCTGAAGAATATGACATCAGAGAGCCTAGCTCAACCAATCAGCTTATCTCCCTGGCGCCATCTCATGCAGGGTTTCATTCGCCATGGTCTAGGCCTTCATGATCCACTAGCCGAATTAGGAAATGATGACCTAGATGATGAGGCCCTAGGGGCTGACCAGATGCACCATTCGAGGGAGACTGGCCTGAGAATCTATGGCAGAGTGATTGCGAGCTTCCAGGGGGTTAGGGCTGACATCCAGATAGCCCTAGTTACCTTTAGTCAGCGATGGCATGCCTATCTAGGCCTAGCTCCTGACCAGTTAATCATTCACTCTCTATTCTATAATAGGGAGGTCTGGCAGCCTCAGGCAGATTATTCACCTAATTCACCTCAGCCTCAGCCTACTAGGGGTATGGAATTTCCTCTAGATCAGCCAATCATTCAATTCTATTACCCTCAGAAGCCTAAGGCATCACCTCCAGCTAGAAAGGTTTCTATTGGCCAGTTCAATGAATTTATCAGCCTTTATGGATTGCCTCAGGCTAGTGATCAAGCCCTCAGGCAGCAAGATCTATATCTAGATCTAGATCTAGATCAGGGTTAGCTAGCTAGGCAGCTAGATCTATTAAGATCAAATCTAGCATCTCACCAGCAGCTAGATGAGGGTCTGCTAGATCACATGCTCAAAGAGTTTATGCAAGATGATCAGGCGACCTTTAGAAGCCCTGAGCAGCGCCAGGCTTTTCATCTTATTATGAAACAGGTGCCCTATCTATTTTTAGTGCTTCCTACTGCTGCTGGCAAAACCACACTATTCCTTTTTGGGGCTAGTCTAGCCACTAGTCAGGTTACTATAGTAATAGTGCTATTGATTTCCCTAAAGCTAGACCTCTCTAGGAAAGCTGCTGCCTTAGGCCTTCAGCCTACTATCTGGGAACCTGGTCAGGTCATGCCGCTAGCCAGTTCTAGGGTGATCTTAGTGCAAATTGAATATCTAGATCACCCTAGGTTTAATGAGCTAGCAGATGAGCTGATTACCCAAAAGAGACTAGCACGAATTATTTGGGATGAATGTTACCTGATTCCACTAGCTAAAAGCTATCGGCCAATTATGTTGCGTGCCTGGCATGCCCTAGCCCTACCTGTGTCTATGGTATTCAGCTCAGCTACCTTGCCTTACCACCTCCAGGCTGAGCTAGTTGATATGATGAAGCTAGGGTCCCTGCCTGAGGTTCCAATAGTTAGGGCTGACCTAACCCTACCAAATATGGCATATATGGTTGAGAAGGTCCCTGACCGCCTGCCTGAATCAGAATATGCCCCCTATCTCCGGCAGTTCATCAAGACCTTTGAGATGAAACATGGCCTATTTAGGTCTAGTACTACTGCTCAGGCTAGTGCTCAGGCTAGTGCTCAGGCTAGTGCTAGTGCTAGGACTAGGGCTAATGTGATCATCTTCTGCCGAACAAAGCGGCTAGTGGATGCCTTATCTGATCAAATGGATCCTGAGGCAGCCAAATTCCATTCTGATCTATCTGACCAGGCTAAGCTAGATCAGCTAGATCGATTTCAATCTAGCAGATATATCTTAGTGGCTACTGGGGCCATTGGGGCAGGGTTTGATTTCCATGACATTGACTTAGTCATCCATTTTCTGCCTGGTGAATATGAGATGACTAGTTTTATGCAAGAATCTGGTCGCGCAGGCAGGTCACCTGACCAGCCTGGATGGTTATATTGCCTAGTGAGGGCATACCAGCTGCAGGCTAGGCCTAATCAGGAAGGGAAAGCCCTAGAGGTCTCCACCTTCCTAGATTATCTAGGTGAGCAGGTCTGCCGGCGGCGTATCATATCTAGGGTGTTTGATTCTAGGGCTATTGAGTCATGTGACCCTAGTTGGGCCCTCTGTGATCTATGTGATCACAGGCAATCCAGGCTAGGCCTAGTTAGGCAGGTGGTTAGGCAGGAAGAAGGTCAGAATCTCATTCAGATGAATATCTTTGCCTGGGCGGTGAGGTTTTGGCATGAGAGATACTGCCTGATCTGCTTTATCTCAGGTAAGCTATCTATCTTATCTATTAAATCTATTGATCTATTGATTCTATTAATCTATTGATTCTATACTGACTAATGATCTAGAAGATGAACACCTCACTGATAAGGTAGTAAGAATGAGGTCATGTGCCCATGGCACTAGTGAATGCTCGCAGAGGGAAGAATATCAGGATCGGGCAGGCAGGCTAAGGCATCGATATGGGCAGCCTCAGGCAGATACCTGCTGCTGGAGGTGTCTTCTCCCTACTAGGGTTTGCAAGGGAGCCCTAGCTCAGGCAGATATCACTAGGTGTTTTGACCTGAATCTGGTTATCGTGTTCTGGCTAGTAGTTAGGGACTATAGGGGGGACCTTATGGATGACCTGGATGCCTGCCTAGACCCTGCTTTGCTGCCTCAGGCAGAGAAAGAAGAGAATATTCTCTTAAAGAGATGGGAGCTAGATACAGAGATGGTGCTAGGGGCCCTATTATTCTATAGATTTGCTATTTCTCATTCTGCTAGATATGGTTATAAAGCCTAGATAGATCTAGAAGGTTCTAGACTGACTAGGCTAGTATAAGTTGAATATATTTTATCATGATTCTATATATATTTTTAAATATAGAAGACTACCCCTAAATCTAGATCATATCAATATATATATTCACTAGGCCTAGACATACTAGATTAACTAGCCTAGTCAGCCTGTATCACTGAGCCTAGACCCCCTGCGCAGGCACCTCTGGCAGCTGAATCACCAAGCCTAGCCATATCGAATCACCCAACCTAGCTATATCGAATCACCTAGCCTAGCCATACCGAACCACCTAGCCTAGCCATGCTGAATCAGCTAGCCTAGCCATATCGAATCACCTAGCCTAGATAGCCTAGTCAGGGACCTCTTACAGCTGAATCACTAAGCCTAGTCAGCCTGCTTGGGGACCTCTCTCAGCTGAATTACCTAGCCTAGCTATATTGAATCAACTAGTCTAGGCAGGCTGAATGACCTAGCCTAGACAGCCTGCTCTGCCTACTAGATCACTATGCCTAGGCCTACTCTATAGATCTCTTTTACCTCTCTCTGACTTTCTAAATATATATATTTCTCTTATACCTTACCTCTATCTAGTAGACTAATATATATATATATCTACTATCCCTACTAGGTCTATTATAGTAACTAGATCTAATTACTATCTACCTAACTAATCCCTCTAGTCTGACCCCTCCCTACTATATATCTCTATGAAATCCACGAAACATTTACTTCTATGAATTTTTAAAAATTCTAGGCTAAATATTACTACGCATGCTATATATCATTAGACTAGTAGAAATTAGGTCTATTTACTAAAAATAATTATAATTAGTCAGCAGGTAATAAATTTCAAGGTGTCTTCTAAGAATTTTTAAAAAATCAGGAATCATGCTTACCTAATCAGACTATTATCATTCTATAGCTAAAGGTATCTACTATTCACTAAAAATAATTAGAATCAGTTATCTAGTACTAGGCCCCTGGTGAATACTAAGAATTAATTTTTCTTATAGTTTCTGCCTGAATTCTGAGGCACTAGTAGTCTATAGGATGCCTTAGGCACTAATCCATACTGGATGGTGGCCTAAAAGGGTATAGGCTTCCCGCAGATAGTGGTCTTGGCAGACCCCAACAAAAAATTTCGACCTTTCCCCTACCCCCCTAGTTCAACCACCTTCCTAGTAATTAATCTAGAATTTAATATTAGAATCTAATAGGGTAGCTAGTTAGAATCATAAATCATTTTAAATCATCAAAAAATATGAAGAATTGATAAAGATAAGGGGGGGTGATGGCTTACCCTGATCACCCCCCCCCCGGCCAACCCTAGGATTTGTATGATCACCCCCCCCTGATGGGCCATTATAGTGTTAGGCTATAGTCTATATAAATAGGATATCCTTCCTAGTTAGGTTCACTAAGGGAGTAATAATTCTTAAGAAATCCTTAATAAATTACTAGTAAAAGTTGCTAAAGCTAATAAAAGCCTAAATATTAGTAATATAGGTTAGAACTTACTAGTTAATAATTATTTTTACCTTATTAGGGTCTATGCAGATGCTATCCTAGCTAATAATAATACTAAGAAACTTAGTTTTAGGGATAATAAACTTATACTTTTAGATTTTTATATATAGGCTGGCTTCTTATATTTTCTATAGGATAGAATAAATATAGGTTATATACTTAGTGCAGGTCTTACTATAAATAAGAATATTATTAAGGTAGGTAGTATAGAAGATATTAAGGTAATCTTACAAAGTATTATTAATAAATTACTAAAAGATTATAGGTGCTTTTATTAGCCTAAAGGGCATTACTAGAGATTTAAATAGGCCTAATTAGGTATAGAAAGCTATTAGGTATTCTTGTCCTTTCTTAATACAGATATTATTAAATACTAAAATAATATTAATCTTTATAAAATATTTTATCCCTTTTAGATTATTTAGGGTTTCCTTTATTAGAGGTAGTAGGTATTAATCTTTAATAATTATAATATTTAGGGCTTGGTAATTAACACAGATTTATATACCTCTACCTAGCTTTTTAATAAATAGGATAGGTGATATAGTAGGTAATAAACTAGGGTAGATAAAGCCCTTCCTTAGGTTCTCTTTAATCTATTTCTTTAGAACTCTTAATTTCTCTTAGGATATAGTGTATAGAGGGCTAAATAGGGGGGGTCTTTCCTTCTAATAGCTTAATATTATAATTATAGGGGTAGTATGGTAGCAGGCACTCAGCCTCCTTAGGAGAGAAAATATTAGTGTAGTCTTTAAATTTATTAGGTAATAGGTTAGTAAAGTCTTCTTTCTAAGCTTTCTTAATCCTTAGGGTGGCTTTAAGATCTTCTAGGGTGATTATAAATATCTAGGTGTTTCTCTAGGTGTAAGCTAAGCAGGCAGCTAAGGAGATAAAAGCTATATCTCTATTCTCTAGTCCCTTTAGTCTTAAAGGCAGGTATCTAGGCTAGGTCTTTAGGAGGACATTATATAAGGCTTATATCTTAGTTAGCCTCTAGGGTATATTATAATATTTCTAGTAGTAGTTGCTATTAAATATAATACTATAAGCTATAAATTATATTAAGGGGTTATGTATCTTTATCTAAGGTATTCCTAATATAATAGGGTAATATACTAACTAGATAATGTAAAACATTATATCTTTCTTAAAGTAGTCCTTAATTCTTATATCTATCTAAATATAATAAGTTATCTTCTTATTCTCTAGTTCTCTCCTATTAAATATATATAGGGTTATTAGGTCTGCTAGGGGGATAGGCTCTAATATCTAGTCTTTAGCCTATCCTTTATTAATAAATCCTTATCCTTTGGCTCTAGTATCTAATAGGGTATAAGTAGATAGCTTTATTCTCTTCTCTCCCCTCTCTAGGGTTATAGGTAGTATTATAGCTTTTAATTATTATATTTATTCTTTAAGATTAAGTCTGTAAGCAGCAGCAGCAGAGATTTAAATAATATATAGTTCCTAAGCCTAGTTATAGCTTACTCCAGGCTTACTCCTTTTACTAAGGAGGTCTAGCTAGGTAATAGGCTTCTAGGTACTAGGATCTATCCCCTCTAGGGGCTCTCTGGGTGTGATTTATAAGATATTATAATTTAAACTCTTTAATAGGTATTAGGGTGGGGGCAGTCCCTAATCTAGTATTCTAGGGAGCTATATTAGAAGTAGGTGCCTATCTTGTGGCAGGAGGGGCTATACCCCTTTCTTATTAGGTATTAGGTAGTACCTAGGTCTATAGGGTTATATTATTATACTAGTGTATGCTTATTCCTCTAAATAATAGAGTACTAGGGTTACTTAGTAGACTTAGTAGTGATAGGGCTAGAGCTTTAGGGTGACTAGAAATACTAGGTAGGTTTAATAGTAGTAGTATAGGTCTTAATAATAGGGGGTTAGTTTATAGTATATTACTAGCAGTGGTTCTTAAGCTCCTGCAGAAATCTAGTAAACTAGTAGTACTTCTAGCTTAGAGGCTAGTTATATATAAGTATACTCTAGAGTTTATAACTAATAGCCTATTTAAGCAGGGTAGGCAGGGTTTCTTTAGGCATCTTACCTTCTAGGGCTAGGTATTAGAATTCTGCAAAGAAGGTGCTAAACTCCTTATTAGTCTAGCACAGGCTGAATAGCTTATTTTAGGCATTATTTATATAGTTAGGGTTTGTAAGGCGATCGGAGGTAATCGACCTAGGGGGTCCTAGCCAGCGATGCAACAGCGACTAGGCTGCGGCTATAGATAGGAATACTAGGTTTCAGGGACGTATAGATGTATTAGTAAAAATGTATATATGTTAATAATTAGAATAAACTGCTTAGTCTCCCCCAAGCTATTTAGAACTCCTATTTCTACTAAGTGCGTTTAGAATCAGGTATATAATTACCTAAGTAAGAGGGGGGCTTGCCACTGGTGGCTTACTAGGCTTATATTATTCTGAGTATGTGATAACTACTCCCCCCCTTTAGAGAGGTTTATCCTGAACTGTGCTAATCCTAAAGTAGCTATTAAGAATTAATACTAGTAGTTCTTTACCATTAATTATAGTTAATAAAGGGCTTTATATTAGTGTTTAAAAGATATTAGAAGGGTGTTAGAATACACTATATTAGTTCTTAATAGAATCATTATCTTCCTTAATAGGTTTTGTCTAGCATAATGCTAGTAATTAGTCAGATTCCCCTAGCTATTATAATATTATAGTGTTATCTTATTAATAAACTATTATATTTAGCCTTTATAATAAGTCAGGAGCAAATAATTAATAAGCATGATAGTAAGGTCTTATTAAGTAATTAAGATTAATAGGTATTAAGGGTCTAGTAGTATTACTTTCTTAGTAGCATAAATACCAGCAGTTCCCCCCCTTTCTCTTATTAATTTTAACCCTTTAATAATATTCTATTTCTTTTTTACTAGTAGTCTAACATATCTACACTGCTTAATATACCTATTAAGCATTCCTAAACTTCTACTTACTCTTATAGGGAGAAGCATTAGCAGGCTAATACTTCTCCCTCACCCTATTTAGATAGTTCTAGTATAAGTACTTATTTTATAGAGTCTAGTTACCTTAGGTTAAGCCTACTAAGCTAATAAGGAAGTAGTCAAGTAATAAAATCACTATTTCCCCTACTATTTAGTACTATTATATTACTTTATCTATACCTGCTACTATAGTAGCTAATTATTCCTAGTCTAAGTCTATCTCTTATTCTACCTTCTTATTACCCTCTCTATCTGCCTCTCCTATTATCCTATAGGCTAATAGTACTATACCCCTCCCCTTTATAGGTTATTAGTGCTGCATTAAGTAGAAGTAGTAATAGAGGGTAGCCTATCCTTATATTTAGATAAATATTAATTATAAGTATCATTGCTACTAATATTTAAAGAAGTTATATAAGTTAGTCCCCCTATAACTTATTCACTAAGTTACTATATTTCAGGAGACTTTAATTACTAAGTATAATACTAGGGCTATTGTGGTATTATGTAATAAGATAAAGGTAATAATAGGCTTTATACCTAAGTATAATATAAGCAGGGTCATTCATGCTCTGTAATTAATTAATTATAACTTATTTAAGCTTTATATCACTATAAACATAATTATAGGATGCCTGACCCCTACCCCTAAGAATAAGACTATAGTATTTTAGAACTTTGCTAGGGTTGCTAGTAAATCTAGTAATAAAAGTAAAAAGTAGTAATTATTCCTATATCTATCTTTTTATAATATAATACTACTACTAGCATAGTAAGGTCCCTATTTTATATAAGCTTTATATAGACTATAGTTATAGACCTATTTTTATTAAACCTCTAAACCCTATAGGAAAATAGAGGAAGGTTTACACTATTATAATAACAGATAGGAGCTAGTAGATAGTAAAAACCTTATAGGAAAAAGGCTATCTCCTTCCCCTCCTTTAACAGGGCTGCTCTGTAGCCTGTCTAGCTTACTCTTTATATATATTTAGTATATCTATAGCATTAACTAGGTTATCTTCTAGTTCCCATAAGTTCTTATAGTCAGGGAATCCTTTCTACTTAACTAGATATTATATCTCTCCCTATTAAGTCTATTCTGCTAGTATATCCTCTACCTCCTATTCCTCTTCTTTATTAATATTAAGGGGCTGGGGTTCTAATAGCATCTTACTATCACCCTAAGGGTTCAACTTCTTAAGAAGGGATATATAGAAGGTAGGGTAGATTTATCTATATAATTTTAGTAAATATAGGATATATACCTACTTTCTTATAACAGCAATAATTTTAAACAGCCTATTATATTTATTATTAAGTTTCTTATATAGATACTATATTCTTAAGTTTCTTAATAAGAGTAGCATCTTTTCTCTAATAGAAAATAAGATATCCTAGTGCTTCTAGTTATAATATCTAGCTTATATCTCCTAAGCTACTACTAGGTAACTCTCTAGCTAGTTTTATAGATCCTAAAGTACTTTTAGGTATTCCTTTACTACTACTACTAATAAATTATTAGTAATATCATTAAGCTAGGGTAATACTAGGATATAGCTATAAGCAGCCTTAAAGGGTGTAATTTTTATTAAGGTATATAGGGTATAGTTATATATAAACTCTGCTATCTGTAACTATGTAACCTAGTTATCTTACTAGTAGTTAATAAAGATCCTTAAGTACACCTCTAGCATCTGATTCTGGTGTTCTATCTAGCTATTAGTTTATAGATAAAATACTATACTTATCTATTTCTTAATCCTTAAGGATCTATAGAAGTTAGTCTAGTAGTAGCTAGTAAATAGTATATCCCTATTAGTTACTAGGCTTCTTAGTGTATTATATTATAGGATAACCTTTTCTAAGAATATGTTAGCAAGTTCCTCTGTAGTAATTATCTTCCTAATAGGGATATATTTAGTTATTTTTATATATTAATTAATAATAACTAGAATTATATTAAATACCTCTTAATCTCATGCTAATAGGGGTAGTAAGGTAATAAAATCTATAGATAAATTACTCTAGGGTTCTTTTAGTATAGGCAGTATAGCAAGCTTCTCTATAGTAAGATACCAGGGAGTCTTAGTCTTTTAATATACTGTATATATATAGATATATTCTTTAATATTATATTATATCCCTTCCTAGTAGAATTTATACTAGAGCAAGGCTATTATTTTCTTTATCTCTAGATACCCTGTGTAGGGGTTATTATAGTATATTTTTAGAAGCTCTTACCTAACTATAGTACTAGTAGGTATATAAATAGCATCTTTAAATCACAGGAGACCCTTACTATTAATTCACTAGTTCCTAATCTAGGTATTATTAGGGACCCCCTGCAGCTACTTAAAAACTAGTTATATATAGGCATCCTTATGCTATAATTCCTAGATAATATCCTTTAAGTAAGCTATTAGTAAGTCCTAAGTAACCTTAGGGCTAGTAGCCTCTATTACTAGCAGTCTTAAGAATAGGAATTCTAGACTTCCTACCCCTACTAGCATACTATAAATACTAGGGTTATTTATACTAGTCTAGTTTAACTATAAGCCTGGCATTAGCTTCCTCTAAAGCATAGGTAAGAGGCTAGCTCTAGTTTCTTTATCCCTAGTTAGCTTATAATCCCAGTACCTTAATAGTACATCTATAGGGTTGAGCTGTCCTAGTTTATATTTAATTATAAAATTATAGGCTGCAAGTAACTCTGCCTACTAGGCCTATCTTATATTTAAAGTCTTAGTAGTAAAGAAGTAAGTTAGGTTTATATAGTCTATCTAGACCCTAATTAGATAATAGCTATCTTCTAGGTAGTATCTCCAGTGCTTAAAGCACTTAATAATTATAAGTAACTCCTAGTTATATACCTCATACCATTATTTAGCATCATAAAGCTTTCTTAAGTAGAATATAATTAGGCACTAACCATGGCTGCTATATATCTCTATTAAGTTACTATTAGGCTATAAGAGAATACCTATAATTACAAAACCTAATATATTAGTAATAAGGAGGATCAGCTTCTCAGGGTTGAAATAAGTAAGGATTAGGGTTTTAATAAATACATCCTTTAGATCCTAGAACGCCTTCTAGGCCTCCTCTATCTAAGTAAAAGGCCTAGAATTATACCTATTCTTTGCCCCCTTTAGCAGGTTTATTAGGGGAATAGTGATCTGTAAGTATACCTTAATAAAGCATTAGAAGAATCCTATAAACCTTAGAAAAATCTAAATATTATAGAATAAGCAAGGCACTAGCTACTTACTAATAGTGCTAAGTTATATAGGATCTACCTAGACCCCTTTCCAACCTATAAGAAAGCCAAGAAACTTAACTTCTATCTTATAAAACTTATATTTTAATAGTTTAGCATATAGGTTTACACTATTAAGATACTAAAGAACCTCCTTAATATACTACTTATATTCCTCTTCTATCTATAAGTAGATAAGAATATCATCCAGGTAGATAACATAGAACTTATTAAGAATTCCCTGTATCATCTTGTTAATATAAGCCTAGAAGATAGCTAGTATATTAATTAGCCTAAAAGGCATAACTAAATATTTAAATTAGCTATAGTAGGTATGGAATACTGTCTTTTACTTATCACCCTGCTGTATATAGATATAATAGTAAGTATCCTATAGATCTAGTTTAGTAAAGAACTTCGCTCCCTAGATACGATCCATTAATTCATTAATCTAGGGTAAGGGGTATTAATTCTTAACTATAATAGTATTTAGCCCCTAGTAGTTAACACAGAGATACAGGCTTCTATCTAGCTTCTTTATAAAGAGTACTAGTACTATTACTAGGCTAGATAATTCCCTAATCCACCCCTTCTTAAGTATTTTGTTAAGGTATTTACACAGAGCCTCTAGCTCTAGCTATAATATAGTAAATAGGGGGCTATATAGTAGTAACTTCCTATTAAGTAGCTATATCTTATAGACTGCTTTATCTAAGGGCAGGGTACTAGCTTTCTTTTCTAAAAATACCTTAGTATATTCCTAATACTATAGTAGTATTCCTAGATTAGAGGCTTTATATCCAGCCTAATTAATTATAAAGAGGAAAAGGTCCTTACCCTGCAACTTCTTAAGGAACTTCTTTAGCTCTAGGATCTTAATCCCTAGTAAGTTAATATAATAATACCAGCTACTTGCCCTCTAATTAATATCTAGATTAGCTTACTAGAGCTAATTTTATCCTAAGACTATATTATACCTTGTAATATTAGTAATTAAGAAAGGAATCTAGAATATCTTCTTAGTTAATTCCTTATCTATTACTAATATTAGTAGTAACTATTCCCTATAGATTTTTACTTTTAAGCTATTAGTAAGTTCTATAAGAGAAAGTATTATACTATTTTCAAATCAGTACCTGTTCTGTATTATAAATTAGTATAATATATAGTTAAGCCTAGCCCTAGAGTTAAGGAGCACCTTAGTTATCATACCCATCCTATTAACTGTGGTTTTAAACTTAGTAAGGATAGGAGGTACTAGTAGTTCTCTAGTATAGCATAAGACATCAAGCTCCTAGGGCTTAGGTTCCTATTATAAGGTAGGAGGCCCTTAGGGTGGAGTACCTCCCCTCTATTAGGCTCTCTTTAGGTAGATTAGGAGGAGGTGCCTTTTTTTCTTATAGTAAAAGCAGCATCTCTTCTTCTAAAGCTAGTCCTTATTACTAGATAGTCCCTACCTATTATTAGGTTTCCCTAGCAGGTGCTTATTAAAGGAGGAATCCTTTCTTTTAGTATTACTAGTAGCTCTTAGGGGTGTCCTTAGTAAGCTATTATATTACTATTTCCATCTACTCAGGGTATCTATCTTCTATAGATGGTAGTTATAGTTGCCTATCCTAGTTAACTATAAGATAGTAGGTCATCCTTCCTACTATAAGATCTTATCACACTAGGCTGCGAGGGCCTTGAGGTAGTCTAATAATTAATTATAACTAGGCGTGTGCTGGACTTCTATCTTTATATTAAAATATAGTTTCTCTATAGCTATCCTTATCCAGAACTACTCTAGGCCTAGGCTAGGCTTAATTATATTTTATAACTCTTATAACTCTGTAAAGAAAGATTAAATATATCTCCTATACTAAAGCTATAGAAGCTAGTGTATAGTAGTATTCTAATAGTCCCCCTATAGTTTAATATAGTCCCACAGGAATTCCTTAAATTCCTTATAACTAGCCTTATATCCCTTAGGGTGCTGCTCCTACTAAGTATTCTTAATATCTATGCTAAGTCAGGAGGTTATATATAGGATCTTATTTATATTATTATTAAATATCTAGGGCTTAGCTAGGTAGTATTCAGAGAGGTTATATAAGAATATTCTTAGCTTAGTGCTAGCATAGGCCCTACAGCTATCCTATATAGCTAGGTTAGCTAGCTTAAGGCCCCTTAATTCATTATCACACTGGTCTGTAGCTACTCTTAACCCCTAGATAAGCTAAGTAAGGCTAACCTAGTCTAGTATAATTATTAGGGTAGTATTACTAGTAACACCTAGCAGCGTAGAGCTAGGATTATGGTTATATATAGGTATTATGCTGCTAGTCTAAAGTAGTTAGGATGTATTTACTTCTAGGGTCCTTAACTTACTAGCTACCTAATCTATAGAAGGGGGATCACTATGTAGGCTTCCTATAGGGGACCCATGGCTGTACTCAAAGGTCAATTCTTAACTAGATTTTAGATACTAGTTTAGTGGGCCCTTAGAGTCCCTATTATTAGACTAATTAGTATATCATTAAGTATTTATATCTAGTAGGCCGCAGGGGAAGTAGTTCAAACTATAAGGTGATTAGAGGTAATTAACCTAGGGGGTCCTAGCTAGTAATATAATAATGACTAGGCTGTGGCTATAGATAGGAATACTAGGTTTCAGGGACGTATAGATATATTAGTGAAAATATATGTATATTAATGATTAGAATGAACTGCTTAGTCTCCCCCAAGCTATTCAGAACTCCTATTTCTACTAAGTACATTTGGAATTGGGTATATAATTACCCAAGCAAGAGGGGGCTTGCCGCTGGCGGCTCGCTGGGCTTACATTGTTCTGAGCATGTGACAGGGTTACTAAAGGCGTGTTCCAGGATATCTAGGATGTCTTAGTAGTTATTAAGGATATAAATCCCCTTCTTAATATAAGGGAGAATCTAGGTATACAGTACACCCTTTAGGCAGTTATTTATATAAGCTATCCAGCTCTACAGCGTTAGGAAGCAGTTAGGGTTAATATTTATTTTCTTTTTAATCTATGCTATAAAATGCTGAAGGTCCTTTTAGTTATCCTTAAACTTATTAGGGTTAGGGAGTTATTCTAATAATCTAGTAGCTTTAGAAGATAGGGTAGTAGTTAATATAGGTATTCCTACTAGAGCAACTACAGGCTTCTTAGTAATAGGTTTATATATAGGTATAGGTATATTTACAGTAGGGGTAGCTAAGTAATAGGCTTAGTCCCTTTCTATAGTAGCTTTTACATACTACTACTCTTTCTCTTATAGCTATTCCTTCTAGTACTATAAGACAGCCCTTAGCTTAGTAGTCTTTTATTTATGCCTCTGCTCTAAGGCAGTAAATTTATACTAGAGTTCTAGGAGTTAGGCCTTAGATTACTTAGCTTATTAGTTTGCTTTATTAATAATTAATTTAGCCTTCTAAATATACTTATATACTAGACAGTAGTATTCATACTATTTAGTACTATGTTTAGTAATATACTCAGAGAACTCTTTAGGGTTACTAGGCAGGAAAGGGGGCAGAGGGGTAGGCATTCTAATAGTATCAACTCTAAGGGAGGAGCTATATAATATTAAGGTATAGGGTCACAGGTAAATAGAAACAGGTTAATAAGGTAGTTAATACTCAGGCTGGCTATAAGAATCTATATCTATCTATTCTGGTTACAGGGTAAACTAGTATAGGCAGGCTCTATAGACAGGATATAGCTCAGAGGCCTCTAAGTAAGTTGTAGGATTATGCAGTAAAGATATTCCCAAGGTCACATGATTCCTTCTTAGTGATGCTAACTCCTATCTGCGGCAGCACCGTGACATATATAAAGATATCCTTATTGCTAGGAAGCAAGGCCTATTCTAGAATAAGAATCTAGATATACTAGTACTAGAGCCTAGGCTACTCTAGACCTAGTAGTATATTAGTTCTACTATTAGCTACTCTTTACTCATACTTCTCTAAGTATATATCTATATAAAGCAGTAATACTATATTACCCTAGATACTAGTAGCCAGCAGGCCTATAGGGTTTAGGAAGAGTATTAAGTTATAGGTATACTACTTATTATACTTAACTAGGCAATGTATAAGCATAGGCAGGCTATAGCACTACTAGAGGTCCTATTAACTACTCTACTCTTCTTTTATTACTAGACTAATTACTTCCTAGGTTGGCTGTAGTGGAATATTAATAAAATATATATAGGGTTTAAAATAATATATAGCCTATAGCTATAGCAGATTATCTACTAGGAGCATACTTAAGTAATAATAATATTCCTATAGTATCTGCTTTAAGGGTATAGTAGGTAAGGGAACTACCTATAGTAGAGTAATAGGCTTTAGCTAGATTAGTAGGTTAGGCAGCTACTAGATAGCTTAGATATAGTATAGATCTAAGAGGGGGTAGATATAAGCATAGCGCTAGAGCAGTATAGCTATGCCTAGATTAAAGATAGAAAGATTAATTAGGATTTAATAATATTTCATCTACAGCACTAGGCTTATATTATCTTTAATACTCCTAGTCTATAGTCTATATATATCTCCTAGTACTAGGCTATTATTCGCACTAAAATAGACTTTCTATAGTTCTATAATATTTTTAGCTAGATAAAGGACCTCTGCTAAGATCTTCTATACTTATTATAGCTCCTGCAACTCCTTATCTACCTTTACCTAGAGGTATTCTATAAGGATGTTTTTTAAACTCTAGCTAATCTATATCTTTAGTAGCCTCTGTATCTAGGTAGCCTAGTAGCTAGCTACTAGGATAAGGTATTATTAACCCTTCTAGGTTTTACCTAGGTATTCCGTAATAGCTTTCTAAAATCTAACCTATACTTTATAACTAGAATAAGGATAAAGGTTACCAGCCTTAATATACTTTTTGCCTAGCTTTAGGGCTGGAATAGTAATAGTAATAATAGTAACTAGCCCTAGAAGTACTAGGAGTTTAAGGTATATTAGATACTCTATTAGTAGTATTTTACTATTATTACACAGGTCTATAGACTCTGCTAGATATATATATAGTAGATAATTCTTAGGTAGGCCTTTCTCTGCACCTATCTTATCCTGCTAGGCCTAAGCATCTATATATTCTAGTTACATAGTATAGGTAATAAGCTCTAAACCTAGGCTAGTATATACCTAGGTCTTATAGAGTACTACTACAGACAGCTGCTATAGGATAGATAAATTATTCAGATAACTAAGGTTAAGTAGCTCTCTCTTTAGGGCTAGGAGTAGGTAATATATCCTTATAGCCTAGATATTAAGCTCCTGCCTATCCCTCTAGATCTAGATACCTAGCTAGTAGAGATAGTAGAGCTGTCTATTCCTTATAGCCTAGATCTCCCCCTACTAGTTATTAGGGTGCGTCCTAGCCCTATTTAGAAGCACCTATTAGTAGTGGAACTATATTACTATTATCTTTAATTATTCTTATATACACAGAATTTATTACTTTCCTAGGTTTATACTAATCTAAAATAGCTAGCAGAGCATCTTACTCTTTATATATAGACACTTATAGTAGCTTAGCAGTAGTATATCTAATAGTTAAATATCTTATAATCTATATAGTTATAGCAGTCATATTCCTAGCCTAAGATCTTTAATATACTAGTAATATTAAATACAGGCCTGTCTACTATAGACTTTAAGGCTGATTTAGATCTAGATAATATCTAGATTAAGCAGGAGTAGCTTGCATAGTAACTAAAATAGATATAATAGTAAGTATAAGTTATATAATATAAGACTGCACAGCTCCTCTAATATAAGTAATTTATATACTAGTTCTATTAGCATGCTCAACAGGCCCGGCTATAGATAATAATATTTGCTAAATAGGAAGCTAGGATAGTATATTTCTATAAGGTATAATAGTAGTAGTAAGAAGCATAGTAATAACTAGAGTATATCTCTTAGTAAATAACACAGGATATTAGTTAGCTCTAATAAGAATTAGGTCTAGTGGAATAAGTTAAATACATTAAATAAGTTAAATAAGTTAAATATATTAAGCAAGCTAAATATATTAATCTAGTTTATCTAGTCTAATTATAGAGCTTCATAGTTTATCTAGTTCATCTAGTTTATCCTGTTCGTCTAGTCCATCCTATTTGTCTAGTTCGTCTAGTCCATCCTATTTGTCTAGTTCATCTAGTTCATCCTATTTGTCTAGTCTGTCCTGTTTATCTAGTTTATCTAGTTTATCTAGTTCATCCAGTTCGTCCTGTTTATCTAGTTTATCTAGTTTATCCAGTTCATCCAGCTATAACACTTCATTAAGTTTATTCTACCTGTTTAGTCTATTTTTAACTTTTAAGATGGTATATTAGTTAGGGATATAAAGACTTTAAGATTAGATGTCTCTCTGGTCTGTAGTAAAAGTTATATATAAAGAAGCTATTCTATAGTAAAGTAACTAGGGAAATAGAATAATATAATTAGTTACCTAATATACAGGCCTGTAGCTATAGTAGCTATAATCTTTACCTACTATAGCAGAGTTAAATATAACCTATTAAAATACACCCACCCTAATACTGCCTATATATATATAATATAGTTATTTAACAGATCCAGCACCTCTCCAGTAGATTCTTAATAGTTTTATAGATTAGGTTCCTATTAAGGGGACCTGGTTTAAAGCTTGACCTAGTAATATATACTAAGATTAAGAATTACTCTATTATAATAGGCAGTGTACTTTCTAGTTTATAAACCATTCCTTAACTAAGACAGCCTACTATAGATTACTTTACCATCTCTAATCTAAATAGGATAAGAGATATACTGTTCTGATTAGTAGATTTTTCTTAATTTTTAGATATATTAATTATCCTTAGATCATAATGCAATAATACTTAAATAGGATTATAATAGAAATTTAAAAGTAGTTAGTGTGCTTTAGGACGCTAACTACTTTTAAATTTCTATTATATATCTTTACCTATAAATATCTCTACTACTCCTAGATATTTTTTAATAATAATACCATTATTTAATTCCTCTCTTTAAGCTCTATTGAATGGTGTATGTTTTATTAAGATTAGTTATGGTTGTGTTGTTGACCCAAACCCAGAACTCCCTATATAGAATGTCAAAAATTCATCCAGTATTTCATATCTTATTATTGGAACCAGCACCAAAAAATACAAAAATCACTGAAAACATGGAAATTGATGATGACACTGAACAAGAGTATGAAGTTAAGGAAATCTTAAGTCATAAGCAAGTCAGTGAAAAACCATACTACCTTATAAAATAGAAGGGTTATAATACCTTAGAAAACACATAGGAGCCTATTAAGAACCTGATAGGCTGCCACCAACTCATTTAATAATACTATTCAAAGGGAAATCAAAGTTCTCCTAGAAGGAAGGGGGCATCTAATCAATCTCTGTTATTATCTGATTAAAATTAGGATTTTCAGAAGTCGCAGCTAGCTGTTTAATTTTAGCTGTAGAATTAGGCTACTTAGAAGACTTCTTTTTATCTAAGATCTATAACAGTTCAGCATCATGTTCTAACATTTTAAAACTATGTTCCTTAAGAAACTTTTATTATTTTTAAAGTCGCGAATAATAAGCTAAGGACTTGACAACCTTCTATTATTTTTCTATTAACTCTTTCTAAATCTTCTCTAAATACTCTTGCAGCTGTTAAAGCTTAGGGTATAAGAGTTCTAATTTATTATTAGTCACAGAAAGTTTGGAAGTAATCTTTTTTTTAGCTCTTTTAAGCAAATCCTACTCTTTCTCAGTATGGAAATCCTTTTTATATAAATAACCCTAATAAGTGCATGATATATATTTTAAATATTAATAAGTTTAATCCATTATGCAGGCCTTACTAGAAGAAGGATAATAATCACAAGGAAATAAGGTAGTGAAGCTGTTCTTAATAATATACTCTAATTAATAGATATAACTAGCTACTTAGTTATAATTATAAGAAAGCTTTAGAACACCTTTAAGAACAGTATCAGCATGATGCTTAGGTATAATAGGTAAATATAGTCAAAAGAAAAAGACATCACTCACCTAGGGAGAGCACTGCTTTTAAATTAAATTTTAAGGATAAAACACTAGGAGAGGGGGAGGTAATATTATAATACTAACACAGCTGTGCTAGTGCAAGGCGGATATAACAGGTAGAAACCTAAGAATTAATGATTACCAGTTAATCCCAGAGTGATTAGGGCGTGATCTAGAGAAATACTTAATCTAGATAGGTTTCTATAGAAATATAGTTCAGTAGTTACTTACTAAATATATTTTCCTATAAACCATTATCACATAATGTGGTAGATGGGTATATGAGATCTATAATAGGAGGGTATTATGATTATCTACTATTCTACTAGTATACTAACTATCACCACTACCACCTAGAGGAACTATGGGATATAAGAATGCTTATTTATAATGTGTCTAGTACTCTTAGTTTTAGTTCCTCGCGTTTAATACAAATTATTTACTTGAGTATAAGTTCACTAGTCTGATTTATCAGTTACTCTCTACTATTGAGTATATATACTCAATAGGCCTTGCTTCTATCTCTATTGTTATTGTTCTTGTGTTACCTTTAGTTGTCTTTGATTTATAGCTTAGATCATTGTATTGTTGCATCGCTAGGCTATCTGGTTGATAGGCCTCAGGCAAGTATTGGATATAGTCCAGGGACTATATCGCCCCGTTCCAAAGCAGTTGACTAGCAGAGAACAACAGAGATGGATCCCAGGGTGTGACACACCTCTCTAGTGGATTCTTAATAGTTTTATAGATTAGGTTCCTGTTAAGGGGACTTGGTTTAAAGCTTAACCTAGTAATATATACTAAGATTAAGAATCACTCTATTACAGTAGGTAGCGCACTTCCTAGTTTATAAACCATTCCTTAACTAGGATAGCCTACTATAGATTACTCTACTACCTCTAATCTAAATAGGATAAGAGACATACCATTCTAATTAGCGGATTTTTCTTAATTTTTAGATGTATTAATTATCCTCAGATTATAATATAATAATACTTAAATAGGATTATAATAGAAATTTAAAAGTAGTTAGTATACTTTAGGACACTAACTACTTTTGAATTTCTGTTATATATCTTTATCTATAAATATCTCCACTACTCCTAGATATTTTTTAATGATAATACCATCATTCGATTCCTCTCTCTAAGCTCTATTGAATGGTGTATATCTTATTAAGATTAGTTATAGTTATGTTGTTGACCTAAACCCAGAACTCCCTATATAGACTCTCCATGATTTGTTCTGGCATCGCTTTGTATACAAGAATATGTCTACTCATATTGGCCTTAAATCATCCAGTCAAGCCCGCGGAAGGGCATCGATCTGAAAGTGCAGTCTAGAGAGGGAGAAACATTTCATTGCCGATAGATTGCTGGATCATAGGATGGGGAGAAAAGAGGAGTTAACATCTACCCACCATATTAAGCATAATGTGCTACAAAATCGACCGGGGAGGACTCTGAAGCGGCACACATAGTGAGAGTCCTGAGGGCGGCACTCGCACGTAGACCTTCCTCTAGCTGTTGGGACCTGTGGTTTGGGTAATGGCGCCGGTGCTCTATAGTCCCATGGAACACTAAGGGAGATTTTTTATAGAGATGGCCATTAGAGGGTATAAAGGCTGGTCAGGTGGGGAAGTATGTATAAGATGGTTGGGGAGATGCTTATCCTAGAGAATATGGTGTTTACGCGGCTAGCTGGGTTGAATTTGTGATATGCCTTAAGCATGGTGTTAACCCTTTGAGTCGGCACTGTATCGCGGTAATTATACATTGAGTTTATGGCTATAGGATAGGTGAATCGAGAGGGAATCAATCCACCCTATCTATGAAGCTAGGATTTGTCAAATGTGGAACCTCCATCCACTTTCTAGAGGCTATCTCATAGAGTTTCTAATTATCCAACTACTTTCCGAAATGGCCACTAAAAGCTTCCCCAGTAATGAAGATCATAGTCTACCCCACCAGGCCTCCACAGCGGCTCAGGCGTATAAACTGGAATGGGCGACGCAGCTGCAACACATTAGCACCAGTAGTCACCATAGCAAACTACTTACTTCCGTATCCTGTACTCGGTGCCGCCCAGGTTGGAGATTTCGGTGGAACCCAACCTGTCGGTGAGGCGGTAATGATGTTGGTGCTTGTATACGTGTGAGGCTGTTCTGCAGCGCCCAGAGAGACAAGGCCATTGTTCGGACCGTAGGAGTCATCGCCATGGCCAAACACATTACTGATCTTGTTGACGATGCTGCTTCCGGACTCAGTCCAAACGGTGAAGTCTTCGACGGTAACGTTGGTGGCGTATGTGAGGTCGTTGACGATGAGGTAGAGCGGTGGGCGTTGGACGCCATTTGCCACGGAGCCTGGACGACATGAACAACGAACCAGGACTGAAAGGAAAACCCACCTGAAAAGTTTCGGAAGACAAGATTGCTCAGCGTGACGGATCCCGTATCTGGCTCGAATGTGTTCTGCCAGTACTGGTTGATGTTCAAGCCGTACAGACTTGCTTTAGACCGAAAGTTGGAAAAGGTAACATTGGTCACGTAGCCGGAGCCGCCGGGGTAGGTCTTGATGAAGGCAATGTTGTTCCCCTGGATGATGCTAATATTTTGTGCGAGCTGTCGGTCAGCATATTAGTGTTGACAGAGGGGCCAACGTACTATGTTTGATATCTCAGCGGAGACGTTGAGGCTGCCGATGGAGATGCCCGAGCCGGCCTGATTACAGACCAGGTTTTCGATCAGCGCGTGGTGGGAGGGACTCTTGACGGAGACGCATTCGTCACGATTAGTGACCTGATGGTCAGCTAGGTCTAGGCCACAGAATGGAAAAATACCTCGTTGTCATGAATGTGATAGTTGGTGCCAATCACGTCTATGCCATCATAACTACCGAGATTGGCACCCCGGATGGTAAGATGGTATGCTTCTACATTGATGGCAAAGTCAAGCACTATATGGAACTTTGGGCTGTCGACCAAGATCAAGTCATGGACAGACGCATTTATTGGCGAGATCAAACGAACAAGACGGGGGCGATCAGTGCTGTTTAGTCAGTATCTATCCCACAGCATTGTGGAAGTAACATACTTGTTCAAATTCCGGTAAAGATATCCTTGCCCTTGGAAGGCACCGAGACCGTTAGATGAGTAGAACTCGAAATCAACAGCTGCGTTGTCAGTCGACATTTACAACTAATGACTGACGCTCACCATTGACAATGACCAAGACATCTAACAAAAACTTCTGGTCACCCTCCCCATTAATGGTAGTATTCAACACATCTGTACCGGCTAAACCCTCAAGGATTAACGCACGATCAATGGTCCAATTTCCACCATACGCTACTGTGATGAGGCCATCCAGCTGAAAGGCCCAATTGGTCGCGTTGCTGAGCACGACGCCGCGGGAGATCAGGTATTGACCCTCCGGGACAACAAGTCTGCTGCTGGGGTTTGGTCGGACACACCAATTGAATGCTGATTCAAGAGATGTCGAGATGTCCGTCGTGTTATCAGCGACAGCACCATAGCTGAGGATATTACAATCGACTGTCTTTTTTGAGAGAGCAGTGGTTGGGCCTACAGGGCCGATGAGCTGGGCCGCTGCCAGACCCAAGGGGATATAAAGAAGAGAAAGTGCAAGTATGGTGTTCGCAAATGGATGCTAGGATATCAAGTTGGATTCGTTGAGGCATTTATGTATTGCGACCATGACGCAATAGAAATCGATTCATGATAATTTTTCCATCCACTGCTCAATCATATATGATACCGGTGCCATTTTAGTATGGATGACACCATTACTACATCGGAACTATTGGTTTATACGATACTTTACTTTCAGCGCTTAACGTATCCTACTTTCCAAGTCCTCCTTGCGTGTCTTAGACTCCCCATCCAAGTACGGCTTCTCGGCCTGTGGTGCAACGCGCAATCCATGCCGCAGGTGAGGAACTACGTTGTCAGCACGGGCCATAGAACAGAGGGGTAGACATACAATAATCGAAGATCCCTGTATGGAACGTCACCCTATTATCCCAGATGGCCACGGCGTTCGGCGTCCACTTCCACCGCACCTGATACTCATAGGCCTCCGCGATGGTGCGATATAGCGTATCTAACAGCGCATCGCTGACCCTCTTCTCAATACCGATGATCTCCTTGGTAAAGTTCTCGTTGACGTAGAGCGTTTTCCATTTCGTGACGGGGTGCGTCCGGACGACGGGATGCTTTTCTGGTCAATACCTGAACAGTCACCACGTAAAGGGCAGTTTAACTCACAATTGTCTCGATCGGATCCCGCCGCAGACAGCCGTTTGTCTTGAGCGCCTTCTCCGCTTGCTCCAGCCCGCTATGCTTCGCCTCGAGCGTCTCCAGAAATGCCCTCAATTTGGGCGACAGCGCTAAACTGTCAGCATTCTCCATGAAGAACCGTTGCAACCGACATACACTCATACAAAGCATACCCACTCGCCCAGACCGTATCACCCCCGGCGAGACTCCCTCCTGGCCCAGCAGCAGGCAGGGTATCCATTCGCAGCATGGTCAGACCAGGCGGCTGCAATTCGTAACTAACATCAGAATGCCAGATCTGATGCGAGCGGCCATTCACCGCCGTCCGGTCCTTGTAGATGGGGTGCACCCAGGGGAGATCGGGGATGATACCCGCCATCTGGTGGATGTGTAGCTCTCCGAAATACGCCGCGAAAGCGATCTGCTCATGCACATCCATGTCCTGGTCTCGGAAGAAAACAACGCCCCGCTCGGCGACTAGTAGCGCCAGGTCATCTTTTTGGGCCGGAGTGAGGGCCGTGAGCTGCAGGCCTGCGATCTCGGTGCCGATGTCCGGCGTGAGGTGGATGATTTCCGTTGCGGCGGAGAGGAGGCGCGATTTGGAGGGATCGGCATAGTGTCCGCGGTCGGTGAAGGGGTGCAAGGTGAGATTGGGGAGCTTGAAGGGGGTGTAGTTCGGATACTCTAGGCCTGCCGCACGGACAGACTCCAGGGGGGAGACACCCCGGGGGGTGTGGTAGTTCAAGTGGGGGAGGTTGGCCGGTTTGGAAGGTAGCTGCACTTCTTTGGCAGTCATTTTGGTGATACTGTTGTCTGGCATGCTAAGAAGGATTTCGACTACTTTATAGCAGCAGGTAACTCCGGTGGGATGCTGCTTGTTGGTGGTCTGCTCGCGTCATCCAAGCAAATTTGGCGTTTTTCGGATTGCTACAGACACAATTCGCTATCAACATGAAACCACTAACTATCGAACAAAAAATCCAACCGCTTATTCCCCTCATCCGTAGTCGTCTCGAGATACTCTGCCTTCTGAATCTCACTCATCGCCTCCCAGCGTTGCTTCTTCCACCGATTCCTGGCAACATAGTAGCCCTTGGCCAACATGTACGCCACGATCGTGGCAACATTGATTGCAATCAACTGTGAATTCCCCCTCCGGTAGTACGGCTTATCGTCCTCGCGGTAGATATTTGACGAGGCGATCCCAGACAGCTGGATGGTGATGTTGTACAGTGCGGCGCTGACTGTGCGTGTGCGAACAGCGTTGCTCAGCCGCGAGCACCATCCAGCATGTGCTGCATGCGGGGAGGGCCAGCCCAGGAGCACAAAGGTGACTGCGTAGAGGCCCCAGTGAGAGAGGGCTTCGACGGAAGTGTATAGGACGATCAGAAGCGGGAGCGACCAGAGTTGTGTGAGGATGCCAATGGCTGCGATCTGGTGGAAGCGTTCAGTGAACTCAGTGACAACCAGTAGATTGAATGCCGCGAAGACGGTGACGGGAATGCCCAGCAGGGTCGTCTGGAATGTCGAGAAGCCGATGGCCCGAAGCGAAAGACTTAGGTAGGATTTCGGCGGGGAGGTTGGGATCTCGAACAACATGCCAATAATGTAGATGGGCCAGAGGTCATAATCCTTGAGACTGCGCCAGAGCATCCCTATGCTCAGCGCCTGTCGGTTATGCATATCACCTTTGGACGGGTCGTCGCGCAGGACTCGGTTGACGATGATCTTCTCCTCGCGTTCGGTGAAGTACCCCTTCGGGTTCCACCAGGTGGCTGTCTGGGTTGGGCCAGGGATAAGGAACAGAAAGCTCAAAACGCCAATAATCAAACTGATCAGTGCCTCGATGAGGAAAAGCCACCGCCAACCGGCTCGTCCCGCCACGCCGCGCATGTGCAGCACCCCGTACGCGATGAAAGAGGCTATCACCCCGGAAATGGAGTCGACAAACCAAAAGAAAGCGAGGCGCAGCGGCATCTCGGTCTTCTTGTAGAAGTAGGAGAGGTACAGGATTGCGTCGGGAATGAAGCCGCCCATGAAGAACCCGAGGAAGAACCGGCAAGCGAAAAACCCCGCCCGATTGTGGATGAAGAACTGTCCTCCCGAGGCCAGACTCCAAAGTATGATCTGCACGGGGATCCAACGATCAGGCCCAAGTCGCTTGCCGACCATCTGAGAGGGTATTTCTGAAATCAGAAATCCGATCCGGTACATGTTCTGCGCGTTATTAAAGTCGTTGGTGTTGATGTGCAGGTCCTGCAGAAGACTATCGGCAGATGCATTACCTAGGTTTCCGCGGTCAAGGTTAAGGCCGAAAAACATCACCAGGATCCAGAGGAAGATCTTGAGGTCTGTCTTGCGTCTGACAGCTATCTCTTCCCGATAGGTCCACCGGAAGTCAGCATCGAATCGGTGCATGTTTTCATATTGTGGATGCGGGAGGTAGTATTTGGCCAGCACTGGGTCGTCGAAGACGCTCTTTGTGGTTGCTGTAGCATCCAGGTCTACTTTTCTGGTCCGCTCAAAGAGGGACAAGAAGGACCTACTGTGCCACTGCTCTTGTGGTTCAGAAAGGTGCATGTTGGAGCCATCCTTGGCCTCTTGTTTATCACTAACTAACATTAGGCCAGCCAGTTTGTATTGGCCAACATTTAAAGACGAACTTGCCTCTTATATATACGTCAAGCTGACGCCTGCTACTTGATATGATAGAGATATGTGAGATTAACGCAGTGTCAAGGCTTGAAGGGAGCTTGGTATAACAGATGATGTTGTCATGTAAGTGTAGATGGCATCACTGGGGTACTTTGTTATCGTAAAGTCGATCTAATCAGCAGTCTTTTTCTGAATCCAAAATCTCATTGATGGAAAAAAGAATCCTGCATGGGATCATAATCATGAGAAGCTGCTCGCCATACCAGGCCTTGATGATGAGCTCCGGTGGAGTAATAAGGGAACAACCCAGGTTGTCTCGTGGGTCAAAGATTATGCCGGAAATGCCGTGTTCCTCGTACCACAGCTACTCGACAAGGTGGACTCGGAGCTGTCCAGTAAGCACGTACTGTAAGTTGTGTGAGATCTTGTCTGCTGAATAGCCACTGCATAATTTGTACTTGACAGCTGATGGCGTCCGTCAGTGCCTCCTTTGAAGACTTGATCGGTATCCTTCAGTCCCAAACCGAATATAGAGTTACTACATCAACGGTGACAGATGGGTGGTAGTATAGGCCATTATGTTGTGCGGAGTATATTCACTTGTTCTAGCTCAGTAGCAGAGCATGCACATTGCTCTGTGGAACCTACACATCCAACCCAAAATTAGAGATCTATCTATAAGTTCATTCTATATCCTAGGCAGGGGAAGTTATCCCCGCACTGAATTCTATACCCTACATCTAATGAGAACAACATTATAATACAAATTGTATTCCATAAGTGATAGGCAACAGTGCGGATTACTTGACCAATATTTAAATATGTTACGCAGGGACTGCAAGTCTTGAAAACTACCATATATAGTGGAGGACTCAATGCCTTCCAAAATGCTCGACATTGTCTTACTGATTCCAAGCCCCTACTGTCCGAGTTGAGAAATGCAAATGAAACTGTAGCCATCTCTGACCAACACAGAATCAGGGAAAGACGTTGAAAATCGAATTTGATAGCGAGATTAAACATTTTCTATTATATAAGTCTGCGTGATCTTGAGGTGTGCAGACTTGAAGAGTTCCAAGTACCTGCGGATACTGTCTACTGGCCGCCACCAAAGTGACAGTACTTGTGCTGACAGCAAACGCGGACTGTAGTGGGCAAAATCAAATTGTTCCTTGAAAGCAATACATCGACAGGTTAGCAGTGGTGGGTAGCCTGTCTACTGGGTTGGCGGCATAGAGAATCTTGCTCGCTCACTTTCGTATCATCTGTGTCCAGGTGTCCTATAACCCAGTAATCTTCCATGTTCCATATGTACAAGATTTGAAGCATAGCCAGAGTCTCATCATCTTAAGCCGCTGAGTCGGATTCAGGGCCGTTCAATGGCATAATGCACCCATCTCCGTCAGTCAGCGAGCAATATTCGAGTCATTAGCGAAGGCTCGGAGGCAGAAGGTTGACTGCGGGTTGACATATGATTGCCGAGTATCGGCTAAGGATATCTTCTTCACTATTGTCAAGCCTTTGCCGCAGTGGATAGTGTTGAGTTTGCCTGAGGTATTATTTCAAGGAGGAGGCGAAGAACAATAGTAGGGGGAATTGCTTTGGGTTATGAAAGCAGAGTAATAACCTTCTGGACAGGCTGCTGAAATAAATGCTACTAGAAGCTCATCAAGCAATTGCTCTCATGGATCCTGAACATTGTACGCTCGATACCTGTCCCATACAGAATGCCTACATCCATTACCAGCCCACCATCGCGGGCAACAGTGTCTACCTGGCACTATTCGGCATCTTCCTCTTCACCCAACTAATCCAGTCCATTTTCTTTCGCATGTGGGGATTCGCCGGAGCTATGGCAGCTGGACTAGTTCTTGAGGTTGCGGGATACACGGGGCGCATTCTCCAGCATGGGAATCCTTTCAGCTTCGACTACTTTCTCTTGTAAGCCCATTACAGGGAGCAGGCTAGGAACTTGTTAACTTGAGAAGAAACTTGATTTGTCTCAGCCTTGGACCGGTTTTCTTCTGTGCTGCCCTCTACCTGCTCCTCGGCTAGATCATCATCATCTACCACGGCGAAGAGATCTCGCGGTTGAAGCCCAGAAACTATGCCATCTTCTTCGTTTCATGCGATGTCATTGCGCTCATCCTGCAGAGCGCCGGTGGAGCTCTTACCTCTGCGGCCGAAGATGCCGATGGTCGACAAATGGGATTGAACGTCATGATTGCCGGTCTAGTCTTCCAGGTTGCTGCACTGACTCTTTTTATTGCCCTAGCTTCAGTTTGCAATCTGTCTACGACGTCGACATCTCAAGGGAGAATATCAGGTTTCTCACAGTGCATCCTTAAGGAAGGACGATTATGCGGCTATACGGAGAAAGAAAACGTGGACGCTCTTCCTCTTCCTTACGCCACCTGCCCTTTGCCTGACGAACGAAGCTAACAATGGCAGCCCTTGTTCTTGCGACTATCACGGTCTATACTCGGTCCATTTTTTGAGTGGCGGAGCTGAACGGCGGTTATGACAGTGACCTGGCCAACAACGAGATAGCATTTATGATTTTGGAAGGAGCGATGGTTTCGATCACCTGCCTTTGCTTGACAATTATGCATCCAGGGATATACTTGGGGAGTCGGAACAAGCGCAAGGGTGTCCTGAGCGAAGACGTTGCCATGCTATCAATGAGGTAAAGAGGAACATTGGGACGGCAGGGTTGACGACGCGAAGAAGCGAAGATTGCTATTCGATTTTTCATTTTTTCTTGGAATATGCTGTAACAAAAGAGCCCCAATTGTAGGTGATTCGATGGATCTGGATGGTTCCCGTTGTGCTATCCGAATGTATTCTGATTGGAAAAAGATACTATAACTTGGCAGATTCCATGCTACCATGAACTACAGCTCCACTGCTAAACTTCCCGCCTCTATAACATAGAGTCGAGCTCAATAAGGTATATATTTTTCTTAGTGACAACAGCAAAGTCGCTCATCCCCACCTACTAGAAGCTTTTATGTGCACCAACTTAATTCAACAGACAGGGTATGACACCAACAAAAATTCCAAGAAGCACGTCAGTTACTTCTCTCTCAGCTCAATGTGACCAAGGATGAGGATCCCTTTTGCTTGGTCATCAGCAGCACATTAACACATCTTATATCCATCGTCAGTTGCCCGCGTCCTGATGAAGCAGTAGTTGTGGTGCAGATGGGACATATCCTCAACAACGAGTCAGGGGAAACTGAAGCCACGGATACCCACGAAATGATGATCCAGTTTCTTGAATATCGGAGCAAGGGTGCAGTTCTGAACCCCTCAGGTTTGACCGGGCAGTTGCTCGCCTTCATCAACCGATGACTTCAGAATAATGACCGTAATAGTTGCACAGAAAGCCTAGATTATGATGGGACTCTGATATGTTTGGGTCGTACATCTGAATAAGCAGCTTTTTGTTTGTGCCCATGAAGAAGGGAACAGCTTTTACCAAAGCAACAGATCTAAAATCGCAATGTATGAAGCGAGAACATTTCCTTTGCAAGCCAGACTCGGATTTAAGACTCCGCACTCTGCTGTACTTCATATTCTGTTATATAGTGGCAGGTTTGCCTTGATTATGGAGTCCAGCACTGAGTTAAGTTGGAATTACGTTGATACGCCAATGACTGTATACTATCAAGCTCAGACAAGTGAACAGATAGGCCTAGAAGCTGATATGGTACATTTAGGGCTTACTCCCCTATGGCTACATTCAAACACTGACCAGTAGCCTCAAATCCCATTTTACAGCATTTGCTAGCAGGCAAACGAGGACACGCCTCGAAAATCTGACAATATTGTAGTATCATTGGCCGTCTTCTCATCCTATGGTCTGCACCGAAGGGAGGCCTGGCAACAACGCAGTACCAAAGAGCCTGTCGGTGGATGGCTACTTCTCTAGCCCAACACAGCAGAGTTGAAAGGTATCGTGGAACCTTGTGGCGAAGCAGAAAGATGTTGGGTATATGCTCTTTGCCTCCATAACACATAGTAGAGGTGACGAGTGCTTTGAATAAATAGTTCTTGGAAAGCATTAGAGTCATTTTAGATCCTTCTCGTCTACCAAACCCCCCAGTTTTCGCGGAGCCCACAACCTCACGTACCGAATCCAAGCCATTGTTTCCCCGGGTCCAGCGAACAACGAGATCTTTGGATCAGTACAAATACATTGAATTGAGCCCCGCACTTAGAAGAGAGTATTCGGGGATCCAGCTATCCACCATCATTGATAACGATGCGATTATTCGTGACCTCACAACCACAGGTACGCCTACACTTGTTAAACAACCATAGTCCTGAAAAACAGGTGATAACACTGCTACCAGCAGCTGAGCATAGAGTGCTCTTCTTCAATGACCAGGAATATCACCCCACTGGAGCTCAAACGATTGATTCTGAGAATTGGGAAGGTGATGGGCCATCTGACTAGTAGTCCTAAAAGACAACAATGAAAGATTCTTTGCCAGCAGATACATGCAGGTTCGCGAGCTGGGGTGCATAGCGAGTATGCCGAGTCTACATGTCACAATCATTTCTTATCCTAACTGACTCATACGCACAATAGCGAGTCTCATGAGAAGTATTCACCTGCATACAGCGGTTTAAAGATAGCGAAAAGTCCTCCAACTGGTGGTGATACTCTTTTTATCTCTACATATGGACTTTATTATCGCCATTCCGAACCATTCCAGAAGTTTGCCGAGCCTTTGACAGGTGAGTATTCCGCTTTTGACCTAAAACACGGAGCCTGAACGAGCCATAAGCCACCTACCATGCTGCACAGTATCTCCGCACCTAAGATATCAGAATGCCGTTTGAGGCAGACGTCCCAAGAAGACACCCGGAGAATATTAGTTTGAGTTTACACAGTCTCAGTGCGTTAGGCAATTTGTTCTCTTCTTCTCCCTGGTATTATCAACAGAATCACCTGACTTATGCATCCAGCCCAGTTGTTCAGACAAATCCTGTCACTGGGTGGAAGAGTCTCTTTAGTGCGGTCTAGGGGCTTGTTGATGGCTGATTTGTTAATATGTCAGAGCAAGAGCAACCTACTAAAAGACTTCTATCCTATAAGTTAGTCTCCATACCCCTGGTCATACAGTTACTGACCACATGTCAATCCAGTTCTCTCCCTGATCATCAATTGTTTTGGCCTCCAAATCCGCAAGAAACAGGATGATATTAGAGTTGCAATTTGGGATAAGTATGTGGCTTGACTTACAATGTCCTTATTTTCCACAGTGTTCATATTCGACCAGCCATGCTGTTCACCACAACCCAATGTAGTAAGTTACAATTCGCCTCTCAGTTGCTCCTTGACTAAGCAGACATAATGATGTTGTTGAGGGAGAAGGACTTGCCTTCCGTGTGACTGGCTTTGGCTTTGGCGACAAGCCCTATCTGGATCCCAACTCCACATCAAAGACTGAGTTGTGAGCAATGAGTTGTGAGCAAGCAGTAGCCACAAGCAAGGCTCTTTAACGTACATCAAGGAAAATTTCATTCCCAAAGAGATATACAAGCAGACAAACTGTTCGTTAAGGCATGAGCCCAAAATATAGTACATCGGAGCCTGCATTTATCAGCAGAATGATATCACTCTTAAGGTATGGAGCCATATCGAGGTGATGGCCTAGTCAAAGCAAAGTCGCATGGCCAACCATTTGTATCTTTAGTGGCGCCCTTATTTAGTAACCAACCCCTTCAACATGAAGCTATACGAAGAAACTAAACCGTTATGGTGTTGTCGCGTTTCCCAGGATACCTCATACTCAACGAGATATGAGGAGGGGGTCTACCACGCAAAATGGTGCTCAGCAAATGATGTTCCAGAGTTTTGTCAACGGCAATATTTGAGATCCGCGCTGTCTAAAACCTCATATGTACCATTCTGTGCCTTATTTAAAGGACAAATCTTCACATTGACTAGGCCATCCAAGTCCTAGAGGGTGAGATTTGATGTTGAACCAAAAAATCGTAATGCCTTTGCATCTGATTTAATGCCTACTCGTAAAACACCTCTCAAATCATGTATACTAAAAGCAAGCCTAGTACTACAGCAGCCATTAGTGATAAGGATAGCGGATACAGTACATTGCGACATCATTGACCTTTAACTCATTACAAAGATAATCACCTGTAGGGATCTAGTAAGAAACTCCTTCCTACCACCCATTCGTGCAGAAGCAGTGCCACTCAGGCTCCTCGAGCAGCAATTTCCATCTACTCATCGTCATTGATATCAACGACCGTCTGCTTCCATTTGCGAGCCGGAACACGTCGCTTGAACAAAATGTCGATCTCCCGGAAGGACCTGTCCTTCATCTCTGGGATCCATAGCCAAGACATGAAGGTGCAGATAAAGGCAGTGCCGGCCCAGACATAGCCACTCTTGCCGCCCAGGTTCCACTTATCAGCGTTGAGCATGTAGCTGGCAAGGAAGATGCAAGGAATGTTGACCACGTAGTAGGCACCCCGTCCAATACCGGTGGTCAGTGGCCTGAGCCGGACAGAAGATGTCTCACCGATGATGACCCATGAGGCAGGGGCGGGTCCCAAGCAGAATAGGACGGAGACGATCAAGCCGAGGGATGCTTGCGCATTGCTAGCTGCCTTACTGGCGCCGACTGAAGCCGCAATACCTAGCGCGACCAAGAATACACAGTTGATCAATTGGCCATAGACATAGATGGTGCGTCGGCCGAGGTATGTGGTGAGGATCCAAGAGAGCATGACCATGATCCACTGGAGAGCAGAAGTGATGAGACCGAGTGCAAATGCGGTGTTGTCTGCCATACCGGCCTCTGAGCTGGTGTTAGTCTGCTGTGAGTGTGCAGGAAAGGGTTGGACTCACGTTTGAAAAAGTAAACCGCTTGGTTAGCAATCAGATTGCCCGTCAGATTCTGAGATGCGTACACACCGCACACAATCAATGTGCGGTAGAGATCGGTGCCTTTCCACAGTTCAACAAGACTGGGCTTCTTCTCGGTCTTCTCAAGCTCGATCGTGCGACGCATCATTGCGACTGCGTCAGCGGGATCATCATTTGCACTCGCGCGTCCAAGGCGTCTGACAGCCTTCTCTGCGTCAGCCAGACGGCCCTTTCGTACGAGCCACCAGGGTGATTCAGGCGCCAAGTAGAGTAGGATAGCGAGAGGAGTAGGAAACATCCATTGGAGTGCAATGGGGATTCTGGCATGACTGTTAGTACAGTGCTCCTCGATGGCATATATGGGAGCGGACGAACCTGTACGCTGTGGGGTCATCCCTGGATTGGTAGTGGTAAGTGATACCGCCGACAATGATTGACCCAATAGCCCAGAACATCTGCAACATCTGCGTCGCTGGAGCTCTCAATCTCATGGGCACAATTTCGGAACAGTAGGCGGGTGCATTGGCGACAAAAATACCCCACGGGATGCCTTCCAGGATCTGGGACGCTAAAAACATGCCCTGGCTGTTGCCGAAATAGAAGATGAAGATGAAGGCGTTCAGAAACATGAGACCGCCAATGGTTGCCCATCGATATCCAATCCAACTGGTAATGGGGCCTGCGATGAATACACCGATAAAAGCACCGACTGGTCCGCTACACTGGAATGCGGACTGCCATGAAGCTTCAATAATGAAATCCTGTTTTACATCGCTCCATACACCATAGTCCCTGGCGAATCGCTTTGTGGCTATGAACTGCCCCATCAAGAAAACACAGTATGACTCCATGATCTATCACAGCGTTAGAGGAGATGATCTGCCAATCATGGGCAAGAGCTTACAATGGTGCATGACATGACGAATGCCCACCAACTGGCTGCGGGATAGGCCTTGACAGCCTCGACCACAGTCATCTTATGTTCGACATCCTCAGCATTGATGGCACCTGCTCTGTCCAAGCCGACCTTCTCGTTGACATCGTAGACAGGCCCGCCCTTCGAGACGGGCTGCTCCTCGAGCTCTAACGCTGAGGTTTGCTTCTCTGTGACGTTATCCATGTTGACAAATTGAGAGAAATGTGGGAATGGGAGGGAAAAAAAAAAAGGGAAAAGCAGGCACGACTGGGTGTGCAGTTCTTTATCCCTGCGGCACACGCTTATGATGGGAATCCTGAACTAAGCTCAATTAAGTGAAGCTTACTCCGGACTTTACCTCCACAACACAACGTCTCCACTCGTTAGGGTCAATTTTTCCGGGAGACCATGGAGCAAAGTCGCATTCGCCTCGCCATCGGTTTAATTAATCTTTCGTATTAACCGTAGTGGACATCGGTGCATATTCTTCCGAATTGCTCTGGTTGCGGTGTAATGGTTGGAGTTTTGGTCATGGTGAGTGGCTCGTTTGGGGAGCGGGGTAATCTGATACTAGTCCTAGTTGGGTAGATCTCCGGTCCCATACGGAGAACTCCCGCAGTCCTGTCTTCGAACGGCACGGTTACACTGTAAGATCCCGGGGTAAAAAGGGGAAAGGCCACTTCTCCGCTTCCTCGTCATCTGGGGCGTGGACTTGCTCGTATGCTACCCTATCATATCTGCCTCTCCGGTCTAGGCCTCTATAGGGTATTCCTTCTATAATAGCCTGGTGGCATGACCACCATCGCTTCCTCTTATTCCAGATTCTAACCTCGGAATTGGCCCTGCCTTCTTACCTGACGTTGCAGGGGGCCCCTACTCATACGCAGCTATGTTGTTGGGCCATCGAAGTGCTAGTTGGCGCCACCATGCGCTACGGTCAGTCTTCGGTTAATTTTCGGTTAATTGAGACTTCAGATGCACTCGACGGGACGGTTGAGAGCTTACTCGCTTGGCTCAGCAGGAAGGCGCACGCCTTGTAAAGCTAAAATAGGGTTAAGACTACAAGATCATAGATTGATGATATATAGTAGATCCTGTGAAGGTGCTCATTCCTATCTAAGGGTAGCTATCGACGAAAAAACCAAGAAATGAGAGAAGAAGGAAGGAAACCATGTTATATAGCTTGCTGCAATTCCTTTTTGTATGTGTCCGGTTACATGGGCATTTCCATGTTAGAAAGTTACAAAAGTACAAAAGGATACCTTTATTAGTATAGTGTCTACGGAGTGCCTAAGGCTTAAAGCTCTAGTAAGGCTTATAGCAGCCTATTAAACACCGAACTTATAACTATCATAACCTTCCTCCTACTAAGCCACTACTCTTAAATACTAGATTTAGCACCTCCATGACGCAAATCCTCTGGTCATTCCAGAAGTCTATCCTTCGATAGATACCTATTGTAGAATTTCCTGGAGTGGTCATGATACATTCCTAAATTCTTGGCTAGATACTATTCTGGGTCATAAAACATTTCATACAGTTTCATTACCAAACTTGAGACACAAGCTCGGAATAAGTCACAAATATGGCCTAGTGTCTTCTCGTCAACGGGGGTTGAGTAAAAAGTCAGTAAAAGCATACGCTGGTTTTGCAACAAGGTGTATATGGCATGGAAATTCTCTGTGCTATACTACCCTTGGTAGAATCATGGCCTCTGTTGACAGCAAGAAGTGGGATGCGGCGTGAATTTGTATACTTGACGTCTGTCAGAAATCGATTTCCAAGTCAATCAGTACCACAAAAGGAAGTAAAGACATAGTATGATGGGAATATCGGACTTCCTAGCAGGCTGAAACGCAACAAGGAAATCAGGCTGAGAATATGCCTGCCAGCGCTCCATTGCATTGAACCATTGTGGTCTTTGAATCTGAGAAAAGAAGGTCTAACAACAATTTTTAACCCAGACCCTTCCTGATGGTTGCAGACGTCAGACTGGACGAAGAATTAGACCGCCACTCATAACAGAAGGGGACACAGTTGCCAATGCTAGCCATCAGAGTATGGTCGAATTTCGCAAGTTAAATTGAGCTCGTAAAAAGAACGGGACGAACAAGTCGAAGTTACGCCGGATTTCTTGCCCCATACAGCACGGATATGAGCAATATCTAGTGCAAATTACTGTGAAAATCTGGCCGAAGCTCCAGCCGACGCGGAGTTCCAGGTATTGGATCAGAATCCCCCGCGTCAATCAGACCATATCCGAGGCAGCGATCCGACAGCCCTTGAGAATTCCCCCCAATGGGACCGATCAAGGACTCTAAGCTAGTCTATGTGGCCGACAACTCGTCCTTGGCTTCAGCCCGATTTGGCGCTGGCATAATAGCACGCAGGCTATGGGAATGCTTGTCCGCCGCGTGTGTGAACCACGCGGGTGAACCTGACAAGACGAAGAAATTTGGTCTGATTTCTTGCCCAGATGCTATACCTTCTCTGCATGAACTAACTCATCACCAACAGCCAATGGGTGGATGTACCAAAAGTTGAAATCAGCCTCACATTTGCTTATTCTGCTTAGCTTACAGCTGAGCGGCGTTGAGATGGGGATGAGATGGGGTTTTTATATAGAAAGTACTTTATTACCATTCTCTACCAGCCTAAAGTCTACTACTAGCGACTAGTACCCATGTCTACTACATGTATGGATTTTATTTAGGATAGAGCTAAGACAGCTGACAGTTACTCAAAGTAGCTGGAGGATTCGAAAGTTTGGGGTTTGCATCCATGTAGATATCGTCAGCCAGCTTCTGATTCACCTTGACAACCGGAGAAATATCCAGTGGACCCATTCAGGAATATCGGGCTAGGTTTTTGTAGCTACTTAGAAATATTTGGTCCCTGTACGGACACAGATAGACAATGAAACGACTCAACATGATTGCCATGTCTTCATGTCCGATTTACTCTGCAGATGTAGAAAAGAGAAAGGAAAACAGAACATCCAACCCCGGACTCGGGTAGAAATTAACCCGAGCAAAAGAAATTAAGCATGCTTACCCGTCCCCAAGACTGAAGGAGTCCAATCCCTGCTCAGAACGCAGTCGATATCCTTCCATTAAGATACTAGTCCGACAATTCCCCAGAAGACCGATAATGGCCGGAGCCTGTTGGGGTTTGATGGGAGATGCTTAGAGCCAGGTGCAGCGCCAGCCGCAATTCTTCTTGAATCACATATCTTTACAATCAAGACTTTAACTTCGCGTTCTAACAAAGCTGGATTCTTCCCAAGAGAATGATGTGTGATTTCCTTGCAAATCTAATTGCTTAAATCATACCAATATATATTAACAGTAGCATCAGGAATGCCAACTAGGAGCAGCTGTTTATAGATGGATAATACATGATACAAAGCCACAGCAAGGCAGAAATGAGTTTTTCTCTTGTGCTGGTAGGGAAAGATTCAGTGACAGTGCGGGAATCATCTACTAGACATTATTAGATTGGTATACTGCAATCTCTGATGAGAGGATCTAGATTTCTAATAACTTGTTACCATAGGCACGCACACAGACAATGGTATAATTGAATTGCACTAAAGGAGTGGCCAGCCTTCTAGCATATGCAGTAGGTCATGACCTGGAAGACTACCATTTGGAGATGGGAACAAAGACACTGGCAAAACGCAGTCATCCATGGCATAGGCTCCGTCATCATTTGTCGATCTTGCCAACGTGCCTGGGGAGAGATGAAGTGCGTGATTCCACGAAGCCATCGCGGTAAGGTCAGGCAGCTTAGTTGTCGCTGACAGCATCTGATTTGGAACGATAAAATCGAATTCATCAGGTGAGCTGAAAATCCCCCGCTCCATAGGGTGTGAAGAGAGAGAGAGGCTGGAAGCGTAGCTTTCGTCTACACAAGGTGTAGCCGCTACGAATCGCGCCAAAGAATCTTCCACTTGCTTCGCACCCGACCTGCTCCTGGGGCGATTTCTGGCCCAATTGTGGATGATTGAATGAGACCAGTCAATATATATGCCATTTCTCGTAGGATAGAATGGTGAGGTTGTCTTGGGACCTCCATCGTCCGTGGCAGATGTAACTGTATCACACACGACGATGTCGGAGTTCTTGGTGGTGTTGGCGGATGGCGGCGCTTGGGAATAATCATTATTCGCAGACGATGGCCCCCGGCCTCGCTGTGGGACCCGAGTTTGGCAGGTGAGCTTCTTCAACCTGCATCGCGAGCATGGTACCTGGTTCGCTGCGTCTTAGCCTCTCTCTCATGTATATCCTGGTTTCCAAAAAGCTGCCCCTTGTACCTTTCTGTCACACTTAACTTTGGACCTAGCGCAATGTGCACATGCCAAGACTGAACCCAGAGGGGTACGTGTGGGGGGTACCAACTGTGCCATTATTAGAATAGTAGCCCTGTAGCTGCTTATCAGGACAATGTCTTTGAGGGTTAAATAAAGAATGGAACCAAAGGAGAGAAAACCTTGGGGAGTGGCAGGTGTATGGATCAGCGAGTGCTGGCATGCAATATACTAAAGACAATAACCCCTTCGAATCGAATGGATGTGACTTCCACTCAGGACACGTCCCTATCTACACATGGCGTCAATGCTTTTGTGGTCAGCGGCTCCGAACGCCCTATAAACCAGACTTATACAGGGATCTGGTTCCCAGCAGACAGTTTCAAAGTACCATTTGTTCCTTATCTCCGAATAAGCCCCAGTCTCCGAACAGACCCCTTCTGCCTAGCCTTCAGGTTCGTAGGTGGGTTATCATAGAAACGTCCAAGACAATATCGACATAGGTAGCAGTACCCAAACATAGTCAGCCACGTATTATCTGTCTTTTTACCTCTCCAATCTTTGATGTTCTCACCGACTAGCACCCACTTAGCCTATGGAGTATGGACATCCCGTCGAGGGCTCTGGGAGCTCTCAAGAATCTTCTCGGCCGTCAGTTAATATTCTTTTCCCAACATATCTGTAGGCGAATCACCCCTCTACGACGAGTCAGTCCCCTGGGCAGTGATCAGAGCGGTCGGCGATGTTTTGGAAGTCTCAAAGATGCAAAATCTCATACAGGAATAGCAGCGTGTTTTGACAACAAAAACAAGCAATAGGGCCTACTATATATACAGGCGCACCTCCAATATCATATGCCCATAGGTTAGGCACATATATGCACGTGATGAGAGACGGTTGTTGATGCTTATCTCCGTACATTGTCTGGCAAACTCGGTCTGACTTCCATCCGACTCCGAAGGTGCTGAATGAAGAGACAGGAAAACAAATAAAGAAGTCAAAAACAATGATGGTTGCAATGCCCCAATTGATTTATCTGTCCTGCATTTCCCGTGAGGTAAGAAAGTTCAATGGGCTGAGAATAGTCATTCGTCGAGGTGTTCAGGCCACTGGCCAGTTTTTGAAATAAAGTACATTCCTGACTTCGAAGAGCCTACTTGATTTTATTCCTCTGCTCAATACAGAGACATACAAACCAACATGAGTGGTGTATTCGGCCTTCTATTTAGCAGGCTGACTCTCCCAGCTCCCTCGGCAATCCAGGGGAAAACTATCCTCATCACCGGTGCGAACACTGGCCTCGGTCGTGAAGCTGCCAGACATGCGCTCGCCCTGGGCGCCGGTACGGTCATTTTGGGCGTTCGAAGCCTGAGCAAGGGCGAAGACGCCAAAGCCAACATCGACGCAAGTACCGGCTGCACAGACAAGGGAAAGGTACTTGTTTGGCCAATCGACCTCGAATCATTTGCTAGCGTTCAAGGCTTCGCAGCGCGAGTTCGCAAATATGTCACAGAGGCGGCCGACTGGACATGGCCATCATGAATGCTGGAATTGCGTCGGTCACGTACGCTGTTACCCGTGATGGGTGGGAGAGAGGCATCCAGGTCAATGTTCTATCGACCGCGCTCCTCAGTCTGGAGCTGCTGCCGCTACTACTGCGAACAAAAGAGCGAGATTCATCATCCCAACCGCATCTGACTATTGTCACAAGCGACATCCACAAGTCAATAAAATTTCCCGAGCGGAACGAGCAGAATATTCTTTCCGCCATGAATGACGAGAAGCAGTGGAGGGAATCCCAGGCTGTAGGCGGCGCTACCGAGCGCTATGGTGTTACCAAGCTGATGGATCTCTTCATCACCTTTGAAATAGCTCAACTGGTGCCTCGTGACAAGTCCGGAAACCCCCTTGTAATTGTCAATGCCGTGGCGCCGGGATTCTGCAAATCGGATCTCCTGTCTAGGGAGAAGGTGCCGTTGATTCTGAAGCTGATCCAGGCTTTAATTGCTAGGACGGCGGAAGAGGGCAGCAAAACATTGCTGCATGCAGCAAGCCAGGGAGCGGAAACTCATGGGAAGTGGTTAGACAATCAGATTATCACAGAGTACGTCGTCCCTTTGATTGGAGATGTGATTGTTCGCGCTGCTGATATGTGTTTTAGACCTGGCAATATTATCACAAGCCCTGAGGCAGCGGTTTTGAGAAAGAAACTATGGGCAGAGATTCTCTCAGTCTTGCATGATGTTAATCCTGAGATCCAAACTGAGTACTAAGCACTTGAGTTGGCGCACGATATATGTACTCTTGATTGCCAATATCTTATTTACAATACTCTTACTTTGATTGACAACCATTTAATATAGGGCTCTTGCGTAGATTCCACAACTTTGTGCAGATTTTTTCTTCTGGTTATGGACACCGGGGTTATTCTAATCTGATCCCTTAATCCGGCTGCTGATAGGGTTGGGCTGGTGTCTTAGTTTCTTCTAGGAGTGAAGGAGGGAATCAAAGCCTAAGCCACCGCAATAGCTGAAGGGGTTATTGTAGGAGCTAGAGGATACAGTAACCCAGAGGAGTTCCGAGTGTGGTATAGCTGGAAGATAGTATTTTATTATCGTATGAGATCTACTCAAACGAATGGTTGTTTCAACCTTGTTGGTATCAACACCATTTTGCGAATCTCAGAGTATGTCATCATGAACCCCAAGTGTCATATACTATAATCTGGTCTGCCGAAAGCGGAATCTCGCCACCAACATCCATCGATATTGTCTACAGCCTATCCGACCGATTCTCAAGTGCTACCCGCATTCCCTTTGTCTGTAAGTAAATTCCAGGGTACAGATAAATTTTAAATATTACAAAGGGTTGTGATCTGGGGATGACGTGAAGCGGCGGAGAGGGCGGACGGGACTTCCAACAACAGGTTCTCGATTGTTTAGTCTGTCTAAACGAACGCGTCATTGAAACCTGAAGTCGATGTAATTGTATACTTCGCTACGTACTTAAGGATACGTGACAGGCCTCGGTCACGAATACTTCCCGGGTTGCTCCAGTCATTTGGAATTCTCACATCAATTGCAAAGATTACTGAACATAATGAGACCAGAACCACAAACCGAGGGCGCGAGTAGTAAGACTAGTGATGATTCACATGCTAGATTTGTTGACACTGCGCCCAAACGTGTTCATGAGGTACAACGTTTCAATGAGCCGTCGCGAGAGCCACCAAAGGGCGACGTGGGCGCTGAACAAGGCGGCGCATTTGGCCGCTTTAAGGACCTTTCCGAAGTGGTGCACAAGGCTACGCGCCCTCTGCCAACTGAGACAGGAAATGGAACCTACATAGAAGACAGTTCCAAGGGTGGCAGCCTCTGGGAAGATCTTCTGTCCCTGGGCATAGAAGATGCCAAAACCGTAAAGGATTTTGTCAAGACTGAGGCCCTCAGACGACCGATAGACGATAAGACAATGCTCATGGAACGCATCATCCAGGTAAAGCCAGCTGACCCTAGGGAGTTCCCAAAGGACGCTGATCATGCTATCTCTAGATGGTGGCCAAATTGCCGGACAAATCCAAGATTCGGGAGAAGGGAACTCATAAGTTTTTAGGCATTCTATGGAACTCGCTGCCCCATCCTCCCCTATCGTAAGATCCTTCCAACCGAGCTCAATGACGCTGTCGGAATTGTACTAAGACGAAGTAGATATGTCGGTGACAAATATGCTTATCGCTCGGCTGACGGGTCTTACAACAATCCCACCTTACCACGGCTGGGCGCAGCAAATACGGAATATGCTCGAACAACCGAAGCTTCCAAGATGAGGCCAGCGAGTATGCCCGACCCAGGCTTAATCTTTGATAGTATTTTTGCGCGGGAAACTTTCAAGCCGCACGCGAATAATGTCTCGAGCATTTTCTTCACCTGGGCGTCGTTGATCATTCACGGTACGTGCTTGAGTAGTGCCCGAATGTCGGACCAGGACCTAACACGACGACAGACGTTTTCCAGACCGGCTACCCAGATCAAAGCATTAATAAGACATCATCGTATCTTGACTTGTCGACTCTGTACGGGGATAATCAAGATGAGCAGAACATGATCCGTACGTTCGAGGATGGCAAGATCAAGCCCGACTGTTTCTCTGAGCCGCGTCTGCACATCCTGCCAGCGGCTTCGGGAGTCATTTTGATCATGCTGAACAGATTTCACAATTATGTCGCCGAGCAGCTGGCCATTATCAATGAGAATGGCCGATTCACAAAGCCCAAAGCTGAGATAATTGACCCAGTCGAAGCCCGGCTTGCCTGGGCTAAATATGACAACGACCTCTTCCAAACTGCACGCCTCATCACTTGCGGCATGTATATCAACATTACCTTGTACGACTACCTGCGCACAATTATCAACCTCAACCGTGACAACAGTACTTGGAATCTGGATCCCCGTACCCATGATGACCAGGATGAAATTCCCACCGCACAGGGCAACCAGTGCTCAGTCGAGTTCAATCTTGCGTATCGATGGCACTCGACGATTGGCCGCCAAGATGAGGCGTGGACGGAGAAAACTTACCGAGAGATTGTTGGGAAGCCCGGACAGGAAGCCACTTTGCAGGATCTTATGGACGGCATGAGGAAATTTAATGCGAGGATGGACAAAGACCCTTCCAAGCGGACATTCGCGGGTCTGCAGCGCCAGGGAAATGGTACTTTTAGAGATGTAGACCTGGTGGACATATTGACTCGCGCCATCGAAGAGGTCTCCGGTTCGTTCGGGCCCAACAACGTTCCAAAGGTCTTGAGATCAGTTGAGATTCTGGGTATCCAGCAGGCACGCAAGTGGAACATTGGGTCATTGAATGAGTTCCGCAAGTTCTTTGACTTGAAACCCTACGAAAGCTTTGAAGAAATCAACCCCGACCCTTATGTCGCAGATCAGCTGCGGCACTTGTATGAGCACCCCGACTATGTGGAGCTGTACCCCGGGATCGTTGCAGAGGAGCCCAAAGAACCTATGGTCCCCGGGGTGGGTATTGCTCCAGGATACACTGTCTCCCGCGCGGTTCTGTCGGACGCTGTGACGCTGGTCCGGGGTGACCGATTCTACACAGTGAGAGACGAGTCGCATTCGAGCTCAGTAGCAAGCTAACAGGGAACCAGAAGGAATTCAATGCCCGAAACCTGACGAACTGGGGTTTCAGCGAGGCCAAATACAACCTGGAAATCAACCAAGGTTGCTCGTTCTACCGACTTGCGTTGCGGGCATTTCCCAAGTGGTTCAAGTACGACTCAATCTACCCCCACTATCCCATGACGATCCCCAGTGAGAATCGCGTCATTATGAAAGCGCTGGGCCGCGAAGAGGACTTCTCTTGGGATCGTCCATCGTATATTCCGCAGCGAATAAGTGTCTTTGACTATGCCAACGTTCGTCATATCCTTCAGGATGCGTCGAATTTCCGGGTGATGTGGGGTGAAGCAACCGCATACGTATTTGGGTCTAAGGGCTGGGACTTTATGCTCTCAGGCGACGCGCCCACTCATGCAAACCAGCGCAATATTATGTCGCGTGCGCTCTATCGTGGCCAGTGGCACGACGCTGTCAAGCAGTTCTACCTCGACATTACCCAACAGCTTCTCACAGAAAAGTCATGCAGGATAGGAAACGTAAACCAGGTGGATATTTCGCGCGAGTGAGCCTACCAATACCCTATACTTATGAGATGATGCCCACTGCTAATGCTGCTGCCTCTGTGAATTATAAACAGTGTTGGGAACCTTGCCCATGTTCACTTTGCTTCCAACGTGTTCTCTCTCCCTCTCAAGAGTAGAGAACACCCGCATGGAATTATAACAGCACACGAGATGTTTGAGGCAATGGCAGTGATCTTCACAGCCATTTTCTTTGATGCGGAACCGGTCAAATCTTTCGAACTACGCCACAAGGCTCGCGAAGCAGCGAATAAACTGGGTAGGCTGGTCGAGCTCAACGTCAAAGCTATCAAGTCGTCTGGTCTTATTGCCACTCTGCTTGGCAATATGCCTGCCAACAGGAATGCACTCTTCGAGTATGGAGTGCACATGGTGGAGCGTCTGCTGCAGAGTGGCCTGGATCCTGAACAGGTGACATGGTCTCAAGTTCTGCCGACTGCCGTCGCCATGGTGCCGAATCAGGCCCAAGTCTTCACTCAAATCATCGATTATTACCTATCTGATAAGGGCCGGAAGCATCTGCCGGACATCAAGCGCTTTGCCAAGGAAGACTCTCCCGCTTCGGACGAAGTTCTCCTCCGCTACTGCATGGAAGCGATCCGCCTGAACGGCATCTTTGGCTCGTACCGGAAATCCCAGACCAACCTGACCCTCGACGACAAGGGCGGTAAGGTTCACATCAAGGCAGGTGACAATGTATTCGTGAGCTTTGTATGTCTTCTGTGCAGAATTGCTATCGTTCGGTGCTGACTCACAATAGATTGATGCAAACCGTGATCCTGACGTGTTTCCAAAGCCCGAAGAAGTTGACCTCAACCGTCCTATGGAGTCGTATATCCATTATGGTGTAGGTCCGCACACATGCTTGGGTAGCGAAGCCAGTAAGGTTGCTTTGACGACCATGCTGCGCGTCGTGGGCCGTCTGGACAACCTTCGCCGCGCTCCCGGAGCGCAGGGGGAGTTGAAGAAGATTCCGCGGGAACATGGGTTTTATACTTATATGCGCGAGGATCAAAGCAGCTTTTACCCTTTTTCAATGAGTAAGTGTCTTCTGCTCTTGCAGTTGCTTGGGATGCAAGCCTAACAGGATGACAGGCTGGAAACTCCATTACGACGGAGAAATCCCAGGAAAGGAACAGCCGGTCCGTGGAGACTTCGTATGTAATGTGCCGGGACATTGGCAGAACTGAAAGTCGCGGTTGATCATGGTATGGGTGCATTACGTACAAGAGGTGTTGCTTGGCTACTCCGTGGCGGGTTCTACAGTGCGGTTGTCCCTTTTTATTCTTGTTGAGCTGCAGACTATATAGGAGCTATAAAAGAATTCGAAATATAGGGGATAAATGGCAGATGTGCTCCTTAGCTGCCGTATACGAAGTCTGACAGATTGGTTGTGAGAAAAGTCATGATAACATCGCGGTTCATTCATATTCTCCGACAGAATACGGCTTGAGTCTTTCCGTTCACATATTTTTAATACCTCTATGGCTTCCCTGGACTTTGCTAAAGATCTTTGAAGCAAAACTAGGCCTGGTAGCGTTCGATCCCTCGTCCTTCGAGTTCTGGTCCTCTCTCTGCGTCTTATGTCGGCTTGCCTAGTTCTTCGTATGATAATCACCATCATGCAGATGCAAATTTCCCAACGAAGAGATGAACAATTGTTGGGAGTATGGCAATAGCAATTCATAATGCAAGGATATATCTACAGCGCATAGGACATTCAGGAAAGGACCTCCTGTCTGATATAGCCAGCTGTACTTATATTACGCACAATGGACATAGTACAGTGTTGATTCCCTTGCTACTTGCTACTGAACTCTTCTGTCACTACATACAGGCTCTCTACTACATTAAAATTCTTTTAAGAAGGCTCAAGCATAATGCAGGGTCGTCCTCAGCCTTCTTGCATGCGTGATATGGGCAGCATATCCAAACAATCCAACCAGCCAACGTATCAGTTCTTAGCACGAAACCAGGTCGGCTCATTGTACTGTAAATAGACACAAGATTTCATGTCTTGTCTGCCGTGGTGTCGCCGCTGCATTGTTGCGATTTTGCAAATGTCTTCCCGACAGAATGTATCAACTCTTCGTTGCCCGCCTCCAGAAGACCGATCTTGTCCACCATTTCAGCGAGGAAGCGGGCCACATATGTTCCACGACTGAAGCCAAAGAAGTAGATCTGATTCCCAGGGCAGTAATATCGCTTCAAAAACTTATAACCGCCCATGACATGGTCAGCCAATGTCGAGCCGATCGCAGCGTCTTTGACTTTCACATACGCGGACTGGATATTATATAGTGATGGTGCTATGTGAAAATGAAGCTGAAGTTACATACATGCCAATACTGGGTTGATAATAATGATACTGGTTGGAGGCAGTCCAGTTCAGCATCTTTCACTAGGTAAGAGTAGGTCTATTCACAGGACATACTCTAAATATTTTGAGCACATTGCTGTCGGATGGATCGCTATAATACTTCATTATTTGGTCCCGCGGTAGGATCTATATCTTGTATATTATTGTGAGAACTACAATAACCAGACACAGATATGGGAAGGAAGCAGCTATATTAGTTTGTCTGGAGGGTACTTCTGATTGTAGTAGCTTATCATTTTGCAAAATGATCACCTAACAGCAAGAGCAATAGAATCAATCAGACGAGCTCTATTCTGTAAGGAAATGATATGCTTGAAGGCTCAGCATTCTCCGCCTGAACCTAATACAAACCATGGCAAGCCATCAAGAATAGAGTTCAATCTACACATTAGACGAAAACGGAATTTGTCGACAACGCGAATTAAGCTCTCATTAAATGACACTGAACTTAACAATAGCCATGAGTTGATTTTGTGGTAAATACTCTGCATCCAACAGTCTATTCCTCTCCATGGTTCCCCGTCCTTGGAATGACTGGGAAGTTGGCCCCAGTTACAATCTGCATTATAGACATTTGGTCAGACAACACAAGCTAATCTACATTCTAGTGACTACTTTAGGCCTCTTATGACTATTGATAAATGTCTCCACTGCGAGGGCTATATGGAAGTGAATATGATTCTGACCTGAATAGAGATGGTGTGAGATATATCACAGTCAGCAAGTCACAATTCTCTGTCTTCCATGGTATTGATTAAAACGTACGTAGATTGTTTCAGATCACCATGAAACCATCATCTCAACCAAACGCATCCCTACCGGAGGGTACGCCTCGAACGTACCTTCAAGCTTGAGGACGCCGCTAGATCCCTTCATTAGCGGTCGTCCGCTATTTACTGACAACCATCTAACTTGGGATGTTGCACACCCTGCATCCTTCATGGACTCTTGTATGACAAGCCGCTATTACGGTACCATTGCCCTAACTATCTTTCTAAAGGAGGAGCTTAGTTGCCTCCGAGTCGGCCAAATTATGCAGCACATTTGCCAGCGGATAAATAAGCGCACCATTCACAGGCTGCTCACTTTTGTCATCCTTGTTATTTAATACCATTACTGTGATATCTGGGATGGCACGGATCTCCGCATTATTTCCTGCAAGACAAGGCTATCCTTTCCCAGACTATTTGGGTAAGCTGCTTTCAGCTCTATAAATGTAGGCTGTAGAGAAAGTGTTCGATAGATTTAGCTTTCACAGGCTAAGCTCTGCTTACTTGACCTATTTACTAACTGCTATACTTAGCAGAGCAAGATGAAAAGGCACCTGTTGCCAGTGTTTCAATGAAACAGAAATCTAAATCGTGCAGTCCATCTTCTCTAGACTCTTGGTCGAGGTCCCAACTTCAGCCAGATTCCGCTATCCTAAGCATCAGTACACTGTACATTTAGCATAGCTGGAGTAGATTCCAGCTCAAAGATAGAGGTCACAATGCAATTTGGCATTTGAGAATGGATAGGTGGTCCAGCAACTTGACCCTGTAGTGGCAGTCATGTCTCAATGACATTAGGTAGAACCCCTATTCTCTCACCACACCTAACGTTCGGCTAGATAGACTAATCTGCTCCCTGCTTGAGCAAGGACTCACAAAAGCAGCATTATCCTCTCCATGGCGCTGGCCTAGAGTGGTTTAGAGTGTATAATTCAGGTTGTACAAGATACAGGAGGCCATGTATACCATATCGGCACCAAGGGGTCAACTTGCGGTGAAGATATGGACCACTCCTTGACAGCACATCCCTGGATAAGCATACAACGCTTTCCTTTAGCTATGAGTCATATTTACCTCATATCATATTCTGTGAGCATGACTTTCTGCATACTAGTTTAGACATGAGCCAGCCTACAACTGATCTAATTATCCAGCTGCAACTGCAACATGCCGATCATTATTTTGAAGCCTCCAAGGGAAATCGCGCAACCCCAAAGACCAAGAGCTATAGTTCAGTTAACAGAAGGAATTGCAAGGTATTCATCAGTTACTTGTGGATAGATGAATGGCCATGAGTTTCACAGCGGTGCAGCCTCATGTTTGGGTCAACGTACTAAGGGGAGACTGGCGCCATGCTAGTCTTTTTGGTGCCATATAAGTCGCCTATTCCCTCCAAGCTCACAGGACTTTTTTTACATCTGCCACTCACAACAAATTCCCATGTCCTCTATGTTCTCTACTATCTGGCCCTCCTGTTGGCTTTTGGATATTTTATGGTCTTTCACTTTCCTAACATGACTGCTCTCACCTTTCCGTCTTTAGACCCAGAAACACATTCTGGCTGTAGACTAAGTAAAAAAGAAAGTATGTATAAAGATAACATATCACTCGTTAATAGGCATAGCATGGATGCGTTGTGTCACCAGATGACATTAAATTAGTGTGAAACAATTGACCAAAGCATCATGGGCCCTGGGTTCAACCTAGTGGACTAATTCTCTATTCATACATAAGGCATGGTAGGCGCTACACTCGCGTAGCCATAATTAATGATTGGCTGGAATGGTGTACAAGATAATTGATTGACTAATCATCATCACATATATACTAATAACTGTTTACGCCCACTTCAGTCATATCCATCTCGCAAACCGCAAAAGGCTATTCCTTCTTACTACACTAATCCAACTTCAAGAATACAGCTTAAACGAATATTTAAAGAACCGCAAATGGGTAATGTCAACTCAATCACGCAATGCTTCCCTTTACAGCGTACCTACACCCAAACATCTCCCAGCCGCGAGACACGGGAAGTCGCATCTAACGTCGTCACGATCATCCTAACCAGCGATACTCCGTATGCTATCAAAAAACGTCTTGACGAGTCTATCAGAACAGCCGGCTGGACCGAGTCACTCGCACTTGCCATTCTTCGTGGTCTTGAGAATGCCATCGAAACCGGTGCACAGGTGGCCGAAGCAGCATCCAAAGCACTTGCTCGAGCTACAAGCGAGGCCTTCGAGTTCTCCCGTGAACATCCTATCTTTGTTACTATCCTTGCCTTAGGCGTTTTGGCTATTTTAACGCCGTGGGTTATTGAGGTCCTGGGGTTTGGAGAGTTGGGTCCAATTGAGGGGTCATTTGCGGCGTCGTGGCAGAGGACATATGCGGGATATGTGCCAAAGAGGTCACTATTTTCCTTCTTCCAGCGCGTGGGGATGGTCTGGAAACACTGAGTTCTATTGCTCGAGAGTATAAGCCTCCAAGGCTGATCACTCCAGCTTGGACGGAATGTCAATAGATTGAGGTCGCTCAAGGTCACTTTGGGCAGAGAGACCATCAGCGGTTTTCAAGATCGACGGAGACTAGTACATTGATTGTTGAATAAATGCATGAAGCAATTCATACTTCTACAGGTACTTTAACACCAGTGCCAATAATCACAGAGGGTGTGGTAGGTCGGTTCAGATGGCTCTCCACCATACTTGCGTTGTTGGTCTTCATGGCATCATAAACACTCTGTAACTATTTTCGGGTTCTATCCATCTGCAGAGTGAGGAATTCCGCTGAGATTTCCAGAGGCGATGAATCTGAGTAGACTCGTCGCATCCTTAGCAGCCAGAATCTCAGCACGTCTATCGCAGAATCCAAGATGAACTGGCTGGGCTGGTTTTACTAATGCTGTGACAACGCGACTGCGGTAAACCAGGCCATCTTATTGCTGTTGGTTGGGGGAAATGGTGATAAAAGTGGAGGACAATTGCCGTTGCTGAACAATACCTTGGGTATATATGGTACAGTCATGAAGAAATAATATTTCCGACCATAGTATGACTGCCCTCTAGGGTGATGTTTGTCAACTTGGTCTCCGCCCGCCCCAATCTTTCTGAAACTGTCCTGTGCACGGTGCCTCTGGCGGTCCAAAAATATATATTCACTACAACCCACGATCATTTGGATTCATCATCCGTTTCTACATAATAGAAGAGAAGGAAATACTACAAGACCCTACTGATGCTAGTGTTTTCTTCCGAATACTCTTCAACACGTATTCTCCCAAATCCCTGACTGTAGTGTAATGCAGGCAAAACGGGCCAGTTTGTACGAATGGTTCACAGGCCCCACAAGTCACATGACATAGAGTGGTGTTGAGTAAGCTACCTACAAAAGGGTCTTGTAGTAGAAATGATCGTCCATCTTCTGGTTCACAACTTCTCATTCTCAGCCACTCCTAATCCATCTACGGCTGCCGTCTAGGCAGAAACACATCCAGATGGGAGCCTACAAGGTGCAAAGGCCCGCTGCGGCGGAGCTATGCTCGATTCAGTCTAAACAGTTCTCCGTACGGAGTACACAGTAACCTTTTTTGGGTCGGACCCCTTATCGACATTGACAGAGAGATGTCAATTAAATCAGAGGTGCATCCTGACTTTGATGTAGTCAATTGCTCATGGAAACATGGCTTCTATCATTGTTCTCCCAACTGAGCTCCTCGCTCGCATCATCTCATTCCTGGACCGGTCGTCCCTGAAGGCTATCCGGCAAACGAGTCGTCGTCTCTCACAGATTGCTACTCCACAGCTATTCGCCACTCTGCGTCTGTTTCCGGACGAAAAGAGTTATGAGGCTGTCGATCGCATTACGGACCATGCAACACTGAAGAAAATGGTCAAGAAGGTGTATGTCAATACGTGCGAAGATGACTATGTCAGTCCATATCTATTCCCCGCGAATCGAGGCGCTCCGCACACTAACAGGCTTAGGACGACTATGACGAGGAGGAAGTCGAATTGACCAAGGATTTCAAGGACAGAATCACCAAGTTCAGAGATTTCCCAAATGTGCAAAGCGCGGTCTTGCGGTTTGACAAGCATTGTTGTACAGGCCACGAACTATGGATGACAGAGCGTCCAGAGACCATCGCCTTCCGCACAGAAACTCTCCGTGTCTTTTTTCAATGGCTCGCCTCGTTTGAAACACCTTTGCGTGAACTCGGGATTCGTAACATGCAAGATGTAAATGTCGGTGATGAAAACATATCTGCTAATATCGAGAAATTGCTGCAGAATTTATGCACTCTCCGATTAAGCATCGTTACAGAGCACAATGACGGCGCCCCGGAGTATGACGTTGAGTTCCCTGAGCTCCACGACTTCTTCGCACAAATTCCATCTGTGTGGCTGAAACCTTCTGCGTCATCTCTGGAGCATCTGACGCTGTCCTGCGACAACTACTTCGGCTTCTATCCACAGTTGGAACTCAGCGAGGTACATTTTCCGCACCTCAAATCCCTCGCCTTTGGTAATTATTGCTTTGTGCGGGACTCTCAGCTGGAATGGATTCTCTCGCATGCAGCGACTCTGACCAACCTATCCTTCGACGACTGCGCGATATTATACGATGTGTGCCTTGCCGAGGAGCATCTCAACTGGGGTCCCTTCCTTAAGAGCGAGATGGAAATCCGTCGTGAGCTGGATGACCGAGTGCGGAAAAAGTACTACCGCTCCTACGATAAGCGGTGGCATGATTACTTCGACTCCTTCCGAACAAAGCTACCTCATCTGAGGCAGTTCCTGATCGGAAGCAATGACTGGGGTGATGGCGTCCCATTCGAGAAAGAGGCTGAAGTCAGGATCTGCTTGCGCGAAAGTAGGTACATGGCCTGCTATGATGGGTACGGACCCAGTCCGTATATGGAAAACCACCACTATAGACTCCCCGAGTGGGAAAGGGCGCCACCCAAGTGTGATGATGAAGATAGGGACTCCTTACGCCTGCTCTTTGAGAAAACGGGACAAAGAGTTGTCAAGATCCCATTCTTGACTCATGGTTATATGAGTGCGGACGAGGAATTCTAAGTCGGATGTGGCTCGAATTGGGTTGCGGGGATATTTTCTCTGCACACAGATCAATTTGATACACGATACAAGATTACATGAATGTTGAATGGACCCTCTGAGGGCTGCTGCTTCTACCATCTACCTGTTTTCTCACTCAAGCGTCAAACGCCAGACATTACTAGACCACTATCATTCGCACCGTAGATCTGCTGGACGTATAGCAAGACGAGCAGCACACCTTACCACGGAGGAATGAAGAAGAAAAACATGTGTCAACAATAATCAATCAACCAGGCTTTGAGATCACCAATGGTGGGACAGTCGAGGAACAAGGAGCTCCGAAAATCCAGATGAAATTCAGCTGTGAACTTCTCCGCCAGCACGAGTGATAAAAGGGAATCAACCCCAATCGAGGAGAAAGCTGTCTCATCCGACAGCTCGGTCAGCTCAATCGCTGTTTCCGCCGCGATCAAGGCCATCGCCCGGTGGACAATCGGACTCTCCGTGCTTGCAGCAACGGACGGAAGGGTCGGTGGAGTGAGAGTGGTGGCAGGACTACTGTCGGAGCTATCCATGACTGTGCGAGATAAACCATGACCTTGACATAGTGTCTCCCTGGCTGCGGAATCTTGACGTGCTGGGCCCACCGGGAGCGTTCTTTCACTACATGCTGGTTGGTGGACGCTTCCTGCTTGACTCCCACCATGGGTCATTGTATCAGGAGGGCTAAAGAATGTGTTTATCAACGACCGAGGGAACGTGCGGAAAGTAATGCCTCCAACAAGGCCGACGATCTGGCCTTCATGGAGGATGTAAACGTCGCCGGCGTAGAAGCCCGACTGTTCTCGAATAGGCATCATCTTCACATAGGACTGGTACCGCACCCCAGGGACCAACGGGCGGGCGAAGCGCATCGATTTCCAGCCTGGGGTGACATAAAAGTTCCGTCGGGGATCGAGACCATTTCCGCCATTGAGGATGAAGCCGGCGAGGTGTACCACGCTGTCGATATAATGTGGTGCTACGGTCCATTTGCCACCCGATTGCTCGGGGGCAGCGAGAGTCACATTAGCCATGGCTTCCAAGCCGTGCAGGACGACCATTTGCATCCCGCGATACTTCTCCGCGTAATCCACCAGATTGTTAAAGAGCATGTACACCATGTCGCGAGACAACCGGTTGGCCGTGCCATCGTCGGCGAGGCGCTGGAGAACGTCGATCCGACTGACGACCAAGTGTGTCATGGGAGACCATTCCTCTAGCCAAGCTTCATGGTTTCCGAATTCCGCCACTGCCGTAGCGAAGCTTTCCTCAACGCGACGGCCTTGCTCGTCTACAAGGTGCCACGACAAGCTGACCAGGCCCCGTGTGACGTCTGCGATGCCGCGGATCCGGATGAGCTGGGGCCGGGAGCGATCTTTTCGCGCGACCAGGCCGTGCTGGACTTGCATATTCTTCACATTGATGGCCGGTGCGTCAGTGGAATTAGGCATGATGCTCGAGTAAAGGTACTTGGCCAAGGTAAAAGCAATGTCTGCATGGATCGCCTGGAAAAACGGAGAAAAAGTCAGTCGGGTTCAAGAAAGGGCTCTCTGTTTGGATTACCGTGGTGGCTACTGCACATCCATTCATCCTATGGCCATTCATCGCCTCGAAAAAGTCTGGGTGTAGGATGTCGGACTCGACAATGACCTCGACTCTAGTTTCTTGAACTGATTCGCACACGAGACGATGCACGAGCGAGGTGCGCAATGCTGGTGGAATCGCTTGATGCGGATGACTTGCTGCTGCTGCTGAGGATTTGCCGTCCTTCCGTAGCATCCAGTCGCCATTGTATTGAATCCAGTAGTTCTTCATGTTCCACTGGTATGCAGGAAGATCTGTCAGGAGGCGCAATTCGCTTTCGAAAGGTGCATGCCACTCATGCCAGTTTAGATCCACCCCAAGGTTATGCAGTTGAGCCATACTACGCGCAAAGGTGCTCCAATTATCCTCATTCCGGTTCAAACTTGCAATAGTCGCGGTCCCTGGCGGCATCGCGCTGCCCACAAAGCGGCTGTACGACGCATGCGGGCCAATCTCCACCCAGACGGTCTTTGCGTCTACCAGGTCCATGCCGCGCGCTGTCTCAAGAGCATCGACAAACTTTACCGGATTGCGAGTAACATTGCACATGTAGGATGCATTGATGGTCTTGCCATCAAAAACGCAATCGCCGAGTGACGGGGACATCACGGGTATGTTGGGGGCTTTGAAGGTGACACCGCGGGCGATGTGCTCGAACGGGCCAAGGAGAGGATCCATCTGGGCTGAATGGAAGGCAAATGGGACATCCAGCCGAGTACACTTGTATCCATGTTGCTCGATGGCTAGCTGCAGATTGATGATGTCAGCGACTGAGCAGCTGAGGGTTATGTCACTGGAGCCGTTTATGCAAGCCACTTCATACGGCTGTCCAGCCAACACATTGCGGATCTGCTCCACAGTCGCGCGCACCGCTAACATGGCATGAGTATTGGGAGTACACAGCTCTTGCAAGAGCTGGGCACGGCGACCCACGAGATAGATCGCATCGCTGGCGGACAGGACCCCAGCAGCATAGAGCGCAGCAAATTCACCGAGGCTCGCCCCGGCCACCACGCAGGGTTTGACACCCAAAGTCTCCCACAGCCGACACAGAGCAATACTCACACAGACAATTGTCAGATGAGTGATTATAGGCTCGGCTTCGGATCCATCGTTGCTAAGATCTCCGGTAATGGCCCGTCGGAATGAAGGGAAACCATGGCTCAGACAGATATTGTGAAGGCGAGTGATTTGGAGTCGGAAGCCCGGATGATGCTCATACAGCTGGCGGGCAATACCTGTGTAGAAGCTGCCCTGGCCTGAGAACACGAACGCAATGGAAGGCGGCGTGTTAGGGACTGGTCGATGCGTGTCCACAGCAGGGAGGTATGGTTCCAACTCTTGCATAATACTGGACAGGGTGGAGCCATGGACGGCGATACGGTGATTATGGTGCATGCGTCGGGCCGTTGTAGTGTACGAGAGATGGGCGAGGCTTATAGACGGCTGGGACTCAAGATAGGCCAGGAAGCTCCGCAGATTATTCTTCAAGGATGCCTTGCTTTTTGCTGATACCGCGACGGTAAATGCTGCTCGAGGATCTGCTTTGGGTTCAGGTCTTACGGGAGGCTCCTCAATTAGAAGGGAAGTATTGCCACCGGCAGCACTGAAGTTATTGACGAGTGCATACCGTTTCCGAGTGGGACTCCGCGGCCATGGCACCTGGTCGTGGGGAATTCGGACATTGAGCCGATCAAGGTTGGGGAATCGGGGATTCAGGGCTGTCTTGATGCCCACATGTTTGGGGATGGCCTGTCTCTGTAGAACCAAGAGAACCTTGATCAAAGACATGACCCCGGCTGCCGCCTCCCCGTGGCCTACATTGGCCTTGACAGATCCAATGTACAATGGCCGGCTGCGTTTGGGGACCCCAGGACTAAAGACGGAGGTGATCGACTCCATCTCCGTTGAATCGCCCGCCTGCGTGCCAGTGCCATGCATCTCGATAAAGTCAACATCCAAGGGGCTCACGCCAGCCCGGGTCAGGATATCGCGGTAGAGCTCGGCCTGGGACGGCGCATGCGGATGGGTTATCGAAATGGCCCGCGCGGAATGATTCGTTGCCGCTGCGAGGATTATCCCGAAGATATGATCGTTATCCCGCTGGGCATCATCCAATCGTTTCAGGACTATGGAGCCTATTCCGTCTGCACGGCAGTATCCATCGGCGTTGCAGTCAAATGTCTTGCAGCCACCAGTTTTGGACAGAAAATGGCCGCGGCTGAGACCTGCAAAGCCGTCGCTGTTGGTCAGGATGTTCAGACCTCCCGCCACGGCCATATTGGTATCTCCATGCTGCAAGGACGTACATGCCATCTGGATAGTGGCTAAACTGGAAGAGCAGGCGGTATCACAGTCGAAGCTGGGCCCGCTGAATTTGAAGAAGTAGTTGATCCGGCCAGGAGCGAAGGCACGGCAGCCACCAGGAATATAGTAGGTGTCGACCTCCTGGCCCGCATTGGCCTCCCGGTAGTCATCGCACGATTGGCCATAGAAGGTCCCGATACGTTTCAGGTGCGTCGATTCCGTGCGGTTTGGGACAAAGCCAGCCTGCTCCAGGGCCTCGTACGCGGTCATCAGCGCCAGGCGGTGCATGGGATCTGTCTGCATTGCTTCCCTGGGGGACATGTCAAAGAATCCAGCGTCAAACAGTCCCGGCTGGTCGATGAAGCAGCCAAAGGGAGTGAGACTGGTATTCCGCGACTTCCCACTCGTGTCGGTATGACTCTCTACATCATATCGGTCCGCCGGTACTCTCCGATGCACATCTGCCCCTTGTTCCAATAGATCCCAGAACTGGTTCAGATCGTTTGCGCCGCCAGGGAATCGGCAGGCCATTCCCACGATTGCGATGCTGGAATCCTCTCTACATGTCGGCCCGTTGTCAGTGTCGTCGTGACAAGTCCAGCCGAGCAGATCATGCGTTTGAAACTGGCAATGGGGTAATTTGACCTGCCCCGATGCTACCATGCCCGTAACCACAGCACATGGACGAAACGCATAAACTTGGCATTCACTTGGCAATGTCTGTCCCAGTAATTCCACAACCCCATCTACTGCTCGGTTCCAACGGATCATGCCCATGAGAAGGTCGCAGACGACAGACTCGAACAACTGGCGAGGCGTAGACGCTTCGAACGGCACGTCGTCACCTGCCGAAAAGAGAGGTGCGGTATCTACCATATTCTGGTTGAACGCTGCGCCGTTGATTGGCTCCATAATCCAGGTCCAATGATGGCAGTTGTAGAGATGGGGAGCATGACAGAGCCCCCCATAGACGGGCAACTGCGCATAGCGTGCAGAGCGGAGCTTTTCCGAGACTCTGAACACTTGGCGGAGCTTGGACGGGGGTCCGCTGATAGTGACGTTATCCGTGCCGCCGGCACTGATGAAAAGCCGGCTAGGGCCCAGGTTATTCTAAGGGACTGTGGGTTAACTATAGTTTGATAGTCCATGGCAAGCGCCTACCGTGGATGCATTGAAGAGGTTAAGTTCCTCTCGTACAGTATCCTCATCCAGATCCATCACAACCGCGGCCCAATTATCAGCCGGAGCATCTGGCTCGCGTGCTTCGACGCTCTGGGAGGTCTCAGCCACCAATACTCCCATCCGCAGAGCTATCCGCACGGCCGCAGCCCCTAGCCTGGGGAGATCTGCTAGCGTTGGTGAAGCAGCGGCAGCAGCAGCAGCCAACAAGCCGGTGCCAATACCGGTAAAGCATGCTGTGCGTGCAGAAAACTTGAATGGGTCTGGTGTCCTCTCGTAGTAACTATGGCAGGGCCAACAACATTTGGTTGTAATCCGGTACGTTGGGGGACAATCGAACTTACGCAATGAGAGAGCCAATCTCGATCAGACATAGCAAGACCCCTTCCAGAGCGCCCGCCAACGGCCCTCGTCTCCAATCCGGCACAACGGCCAAATCGAGTGCGTTATCCAACGGAGTCAATGGATTCCGCAAGTGGTGTGGAAGCTGGCGTATCTCCTCTCGTAACGCGTTGGTTGCTTGGACAACAAAAGCCCGTAAGGTCCAACCGCTCTCGGTCTTACTCTGGCTACGAAGTCGCTGGAACAGATCCTGGATGTCGTCTGGGGGCAACCCATTGGCAAAGTAGAACAGGGCCAATTGGCTTGGGCCTTGCATGTTGAATGTAGATCAGGTCAACTCAATGAATGCCCATCCTAACTCTGCAGTACAGAGCGATATTATATACTCTGTCAAGCTTCATAGACACAGTGCTGCTGCTTGGAAGAGGGAGATATCAAATGACAGCTCTCTGGCTAGCATCTCACGAAAGTACCTACATTCCTCATTGCTACAACTTTCGGTACCCTACTCATGTTGACACTCATACAGCAAAAAGACCATAATGCAGTACGGCCTAATCACAGATCGCCACTGCGGGCGCACCTCTTCATGCCAGGGTGCCTCGAATGAGTACGTATACTCCAGGAAGGACCGAGCGAGATGCAAGGACGGATTGTGAGCATAATGGATGGCTAGAGTTTCACCTACAAACCGGATTCTCTTGGCTCACATTGGCGAACCAGTGCTTCTGGCCGCCCTTGAAGCGAAACCCAACTTGCTTATCACGAGCCATCTTCATAAGGATGTCTTTCATGTACGGCGCAAAGAATCGATCAGCCACATCCGCAGGGAGTCGACCAAAAATAGCTTCGATCAGTTCTGCCTGCGTGGCGGCGCCATTGGCGTCACCGACTGTTCTCTTTTCGCGTTGGATATTCTGCAGCGCAAGTAGCACTTGCCGCTCGCGACGTTGCTTGCGGTCAATCTCCTGCTGCACCTTTTGCTGCATATTCTCGATCACGGCTCCATGTCCTGGGTATCCAATTCGGCATCCCAGACTCTGGATCTTACGCAGACTCTGCATATACTCCTCCAGATCCTCCACACCGGTCGTTCCATGACCCAGAACCGTATCGCCGGTGAAAATGGCCTCCTCCTCTTGAAGAAGAAAGCACATGTGATCCGTCGAGTGTCCCGGCGTGAATACAGCGCGCACAGTAGCCCCTTCCACGGAGAACACCTGTCCGTCGACAATCGCCTGCTGGCTGGGGTCTGGATGATATTTGTAGATTGCATTCGCACCTCTCAGCTCGGGAAAAATACGGAACAAATGCGGTACCCCTCCAGTATGGTCGAGATGCCAATGCGTCAGTAACACCGTGGATATTCTGAACTTGTGCTCTGCTGCAAGGGATGCCATCAGCTGCTCCCAGCGTGCTCGACCCTGTCCGCTATCGATCAGCAGCCGTTCGGCTCCCGTGCCCAGAATGTATGTGTTGGTCCCTTGAAGTTGCATCTGAGCGGGGAAGAATTTAGCCTTCTTTCAGGTTCGCAAGAGCCATCATTCCGATTCACCTGTCCCGGATTTCCGCCCAACACACGCACCACTCGGGGGCTTAGGACATCGACTTCCGGGAGGTCCGGAATGGATCTGGCCTGTGCGCCGAGGTAATCTTCGAAAGCAAAAAGGTTGGAGTATTGGTCCATGTTCTGGTGTCTATGGCCTGAGTTCAGCGGAAACTGGTCACAAGAGAAGGGAGGGAGGGCATTGAACAGCTTGGCGAAACAAATTTTCATTCTTCTTATGTTACGAAGTACATGGCTCTATTCCAAGGCTCTGTCTTTGCCGTAGGTTGTTCGTCATGTATGCAAGGGCCGTCCCCCTACATGATACCTGGTCGTATTCCACAAACAGCGGTCTGATGGTATTTTCTAACTGACGCGACGCCGACCATCAAATGTTCTATAAACGGCCATGGTAAGCCAATTTGGCCTCAAACATTCAAGCTTGACAGCAGGATGGCATCCGTTCAGGGCCTAATCAAAATCGTCGCAATCACTGGCGGTGTGTGGTTATCCGGTAAGTAGTCGACAGATACATCCCTTGCATCTACAGAGTCCAGCGCTGCTGACGAGGAGGCTTGTCCTTGATACCTTACAGGAAAAATTACAGCACACAGCCTGGTCTCTGTGCCTGCTCTTCTTCAAACCAGGTCGGCAGATGGTCTCTCCCCCTGCACGATTCTCCGAGTATGGCGACGAATCTATGAGCAGGGACACAGACATAGCCCGCAGATTGCCGCGTGTACCTCAACAGCCTTTGCCTACCTAGCATGGTGTGCTTCCGATCGCACGCCGAGGCTGCTGTACGGCACCGCTGCGTGTTCAGTCATGGGGATTGTGCCCTATACACTCTTGTTCATGGGCCCGACCAATTCTCGGCTGCTCGAACGATCGGCAGCAGAGGAGGAAAAGGTCCCGGGCGCCACTCGGGGGGAGGATATGGTGAATGTACCTAGTGAAATGACTACGGAGGAGCTGCTCAGTCACTGGAGGTTTCTGGCCGGGATTCGGGGCTTGTTGCCACTAGCTGGAGGGATTCTTGGCTTGTTCGCAGCATTATATTCGAACGAGGGAGCTCGCTAGACCGCGGACTGCGATTATTGTACTGGAAGATATGTCAGGAATGGTGAGACACTTGCCTGAATATCTACCTTACCATATACGTACCTTTTGATGAGTGATACATGGATATGAGGCCAGCTTGCGATAAGCGCTAGACATCGAGGTAGTGGTATGAATTATCTCCAGATTAAAGGTGCTATATTTCTAACCGCAAGGACGGACTCCGATGGTCTACTTAGTGCAAGGACCACGGAATGCGAGCAAACCTACTGGAAACGATCTTGGAGCGATCCCCGAGATCTCACTGGAATTTCTTGGATTGAAGCTTACTGCGCCGCGTGGATCCCCTGACGTTCCGCATTATAACGGTTTGCTCTCTCGACGGTGCCTCTCACTGCTTCCGCAACCACCTCATGCACCGTGGCAGGAGGATGTCTGACCGGCTCTCCCTCTTTCCGGAATCGCGACAAGCACTCGCACACATAGTCCGGGTTGCCAGTGAAGAAGAACGGGATCGAATAGCGCTCCATCCCAGACTTATTGACCACCCGATGTAGAGCAGATTTGTAGTGTCCGTTTGTCATGCGCGCGAATACATTAGCCAGATTGACGATGTATGCCCCGGGGACTGGTTTAACCTGGAGATTGCACGAGTAAGCAACGCATTGGACAAGGTTTCCATTCGAGAGAGAGCAACGCACATCCAGCCATTGTCCGGTGGGCTCATCCAAAACCTGAAGGCCGCCAGTTCCGTCTTGCAGGAGCAGAGTGATACAACTGTAGTCCCGATGGGCACCAGTCCCCAGCCCCGCCTCAGCGTCACCCACGGGTTGAGGTGGATAGTGCAGATATCGTAGCGTGGCGATGGCGCCCTCGGTCAGGGGATCAAAGAATGTCTCCTCATAATCCATTGTGAGGGCGAGCACAGCAACGACATCCTTTGCCAGCTGAAACAGAGCGGCATAATATTCCATCGAGACGAGTTTGAACTCTTCTAGGTCGTCGAGTCCCTGGGGCCACCGGTTTGGTCCGCAATTCAGCTTCTTCTGAACACAGTACGGATGATCCTCTGCAAGGTCTGGGCCCAGGAAAAGGCCCTCCTTCCGGTCAGGAGCGCTGCCTGGCTGGGACATGTGTGACTGGAAGGCTTCGTAGCCACGGTTGAAGGCATCGGGGCCTGCCAATGTCAGTTGCTTGTCAGCGGGGTACCAAGGGTAATTCTTACTTCGCTCAATCTTCTTCTTTTCGATAAGTGGTAGGTCGAAGAATCGTTTGGCGCAGTCGAACGTCCGCCGCTGCAACTCTGGCGAGACTTTGTGGCCGGTGATCTGAAAGAAGCCGTTGTTCAGACAGCATTCGCGCACTCGCTGCACGAGCTGGGCTTTTGCTTGGCTGTCATGGCCATAGAAGACGGAGAAATCGAGGATTGGAGGTGGCTGTGGCTTGGTCATACTGGAATAGTATAACTATTTCTTGACGCCAGGAGGCCTGCCAGCTTATATAAAGATGCTCTCTTCCAGTGCAAATATCGGTGACAGCACTTGTACTGGATCCTGTATGGTATCAAGGTGGAAGCTTCAAGAGTATAGATGCGGTAAAGCTAGCTTATGAGTGCGTGCATTCTATACGATCGTCAGTACATATCAGTACATACTTCTATGCAGAGCTTGCATATGGCCCTTTGCCTAACAGCCACGAAAGCAGTGGAAAGTGCTAGGTTTCGGTAGTATGCGAGGATCACCATTGATTTAAAAACTACATCTCCACTGGAATATTCACAGTGCACAGCTCCAAGCAAAAGGCAACAAAAACCTGTCCATGTGAAAGATGGATTATATTATACCTCTATATGCCCGGAGAATGTCCAACTGGACCTGAGATTGCCCAAGAGAGGAATGTTAAGGTGTTTTTGTTTTACCGTACGAGTAACCAATAACCCAGCCAATCAGCGCCGGTATTTTTGTTTTCTGACAGTTCCGGGCTAGACTCAAAATGATCAAGAAAAAAGAATCAAAAAAGAGGGGGCAAAAGGAGCAAAAAAAAAAAATTCAACCTTTAATTCTCCTTCAACAACAAAAACCAAGAAAAATACCACACTCGATAGTACATTCCTGCAACAGCCACCATGGGTAACGTAAGGCTCTCCCCACACTTATAGTCTTTCTCACGACTTATGAGCGGTTCACAGGGAGCTAAAGCCGCGTCTAAGCGTGAGCGCAAAGCCAAAGACACCAAAAGCACCGCAACGTCGCAGCTGAAAGCGGTATGTATCTTTGAATAAAGCCAGTGGATATCCTTGAGGCTGACAAAAAACAGAACGAAGCTGCCAAGGACATCATATGCCTTACTTGCAGGCAGACGTTCCTCAAGACTACGCGTGCTCCGGCTCTGACGGAGCATGCCTCAAACAAGCACAACAAGACGCTTCAGGATTGTTTTCCTGGCTTTGTAGACGCTCCTAAGAAATGAGCACGGGACGTTGCACATTGATTCATGAGTAGAACTTATGGGGCAGTTGTGTGTCCCGTGAGTCAGGAGAATTTGCTTTTTCTTTGTGTTTTTCAGCGGAAGTGATAGCGACAATGTAGCATGAATAGACCATTTGCATTAAGAGACCTGATATGTACATTAGTATGCAGAGAGGGTCCATAAAATACTTGAGCCTGCTGTAGCTGGGAAATTCAATGACTGCTGTTTCGGGCATCTGTCTGCTGCTCTATGCGAACAGGATAATAAGGCCGATTTGGCCGGATGATTGCCGACGACTCTACCCGAGGGAGGAATGTATTATTCCCTCATGATGCTTTCAATCCCATCCTTACCTATAACTGACTGAGATAGTTATAAAAAACTGCCAATGTTCGCAGGAAAGATGCATGCACCCAGCGAACGAGAGTCCAACATGAACCAAGCCTACTTGGTCCATACCCATAGCCACTCCAGGAACCTCTTGCCGTTCTCCACAGTCAAACCAGGGTGAGGGAACTCGAGCCGGCCCTTTCTCCTGTTACTCGAGATTTGCACACAATTCCGAAGATCTTTGGATCTCTCCGGTCCCCACTGTGAGAGATTGAATCCGTGTCTCCGGATCTTGTAAGAGACAATAAGCAAGACAAAAACCGGGATCTGTCAACTCCATTAGCCAGTCTGCACTCGAATTGTGGCCTGTAGGGTTCGTGCCGGGGTCTAAGGAAGAGCATACACTGATATACGATGCAATGAAGGTCCGGACATCGAATGGCTCTGTCAGGAAGGCATTGACCCCGTTGAATATGAGCAAGATGATGCAGGCCACCATGCCAAAGCCCGCCTTTAACCATTGCGCATGGGATTTGTACGGGTATCGAGGATGGTTTCGGTCATAAATCCCGGCCTGCGTCTGGGGATTGTTGCCGTACTTCTGCGCTTCATCCAGTCTGGAATACGAACGTTAGAGCTTCCGCCACATTCGCCAAGAGCCAGGTGGATACATACGTCTGGTAGAAGCACAGGTAAGTCGCGCAGATGGTAGCATAAACAATCAAAAACGAGACGGTGCAATTGGACGACAACTCGGTCAATCTCTGATCCAGTATGTTAGCCAGTCCACATCGGCTCTCTTCGATGCGCACCACCCACCGCACCAGGCGCTCCAGTGGGCCCCAGATATGCGACCAGCATTACGGCCGCTGAGACTAGGACGGCTCGCATCGGGACCCCTGCCCGACATTGCTGGAGCCTCCGGATAATGAACTCCGGCCCCGTCTGGTCTCGCAGTGCGAGTGTGTGGAGGACTCGAGACGCCACATAGAGATTATCCGATGCACAGGTCGCCGCTGAGAAGAGGAACATTGCGTTAAAGAACTGGCCGAGGGCGGGCAGACCAGCCTCGACGACAGCAATGATGAAGATTGAACGAGCGCCACTGGACTGCCCCTCGCCGTTGATGAATGGGTGGTCGGTGGGCACAAGGAACGACGCGGTTAGGATTGACAGCGCGTACAGGGTAATAATGCGCAGTGAGATCTTCCGCGACGCCATCTTCATGGCCTCGGAGTCGGCAAGGGCTTTACTCTCGGCCGCAGTGACGGTGACCATATCCATGCCGGTGTATGAGAAGAAGGCTCGTACGCAGGCCGTCCTATGTGAAACTGAGTGAGTCGAGTATTCTCTGTATAGATGCTGACTATCAGCTTAGTGCTTACCAGACACCCACAAGTCGTCCGGTCCCGCCACTGATTGTTTGGTGGAGGTTCCCATACTCATCCTTCACACGGTAGTCCGAGTTGAAGAAGGAGTACGGGGAATTCCAGTCTAGAATCAAGCCTATTAGCGTTATATGTCCTTTACTTGAGAGGCGTGCTTACATTTTGTCCCAAGCGGCTGACTGTAGTACGCACTGGATCGGGCTGTATCATGGCATGCCTGTTAACGACGACGCGGAAATCGTAGCTCAAAGACACTCACGCTTCATGAGGTTCAATATAAGCATCATGATGATCAGCATCGAGATAAACGTAATCTTGATGCACCCGACAATGTACTCGAGCTCCCCAAAGTACTCCATACCGCGTTAGGGCAGCAGCACAGCGTATGCGATTGCAACTCACCTTCACCGGAATCATATTTACTATGATAACGACCACCAGGAAAACAGAAATCCAGAGTGCCGGACTGGTGTTCATGCCCGTGGCCCAGCTGATGAACGTGTGGCCATCGTCGTACTGGAACCGTATTGAGGCTGCGACGGTGACTATTTGATCTGCCGCCATCACAACATAGGAAAACCTTGACACAGTTAGCATGGAGTCTCTGCACACCCTACGAGGGACATTACCAGTATATCCAGCCAACAGCAAGACCGACACCCCGATCCAGAAACCGCCGTGGAAATTCCATCATCGGGGCGTTGACCGGCATCAGAGCGGTCATCTCGCCCAAGGAGGAGATCACCGACGAAATCACCGTGCCCATGATCACGTAGGCGACCACTACGCCTCCAGGACCAGCAGCAGCAAGACATTTTCCGCTAGTCAAGAAGAGTCCTAGAGGGGTCTGGTCATTCGATCATATCAAGGTAGGTGTAGAGAGCAGGAAAACTACCATTGCCGATAGTTCTACATGAGTAAGAATGATTGTCAACAATGGACATCCTAATGAATTGTCGAGTATAGGCAACATACCCAGTAAATGCAATCATCTAGCCCGCGGAAACATGCAAGGTTAGCCCGAAGTGAATCTATAGTGGCGTGTTATGTTGCATTTGACATACATTGATCTGTCTCTCATTCAACACCCGCCTACAGACAGTCATAAGTCAAGGGCTTTCTCGGGCTGGCCAAGCAATGGGCTCTCACCAAAGATTGTCACCTTTCTGGTCGCGAACATCCTCCTCTTGTGGGCCATCGCCCGCGGTGTCGGTGAAATCAAGTCTGTAGAGTCGAGCCCTCGTCCTTCATATCATGCTCGGTGTGCTGCCAATCGGCCGCCATCTTGAGGACAAAAGAGCGATCGAGTCGGACAACAGGTATATGGTGCTGTCTCGTTTTCTGCAGCAGAGCAAAAGGCGGGATGAGGCAGGATGGAAATACTCCAGCGCTGCGTGGGCTGCCTCATGTGCATCGGATCTCAGCCTTCTCAGATAAAGATAGACCGAGATACCACCCATAGACATCAGGAATACGAGCTCGGCTAGTGATCAACACCAATAATCGTGGATGATAGATTGAATGCTGCGTGAGATGTCCAATTATGTTCGACACGGGATCCTCTCCTGCAGGATTGGCGTGTTAGAAGGCCGGGGACGGCCAACCACCGCATCTGTATGGACGATAAGGATGCTGGCCGTGCCTCCTGTCTGTCCCACCAACCATCCCATCTCGGCATTTCATTACACTTCATTGCTCAGCCTGTGATTAAGCCTCCTGCGGGGTTCCCGAGGCGTCGACCATCGTCGATGAAGGATAATGGAGTGTCTGGCCTGACCCAAACGATCCGTGCCATAAGTTGAATTGTTCCCCACAAGAATCGACTCTTGAGGCTTAACTTTGATCTCCCACAGAACCGGGACAAGGCACTCCCTCGTATTCCCCCCGTATTGCTCTTCAAAAAGGCAATGGCGACGGCTTGCCCTCGCCGATATTCTCGAGTCTGACCGGTATCTGGAGTCTGTTGGCTCTGCGCAGTGACATCGACGATATCATCCTTGAGCTTCTGGGTCGCTTCAGCCTCGAGAAGGTCTACGCAGACGCAGACAAAGAGTCGTATGCGGACTTAATTTTGACCTTATTGGTTCAGCTCCGAGTGATATTCTTCATCCAGCGCCTCACACTCCCCCCGGGTGGCACCATCCCCGTGGATTGGTCACTCGGCTTTCTGGTCAGCTGGGAGGTGACGGTGCGGACGGTCGAATTCATCCTCCAGATCGTCTTGGAAGCGCGTGAAGTGCTTTGGGACTCTCCATTGCGCGACGAATATCTCTCGCGGCTGGTGCTATCGACCGTGCAGATTCTTCTGCTGCACCCGAAGACCCCGCCCAACTCTCGGCTCAGAGATCGTCGAGACCGATTCGCGCGGGTCCACAGGGCTCTGGAAAGAGTGTGCGACAATTATCCCGATACCAGTTCATCTTTTCTCGCAGTCTGTCGGGCAATCGCAGACGCTCTTCGCGCCGAACCGAATGCTCTGTCGCTTCCCCCGCGGCTGAAGCAGGAATTGCCATCCTTGACAGGAGATCTAGTACGTAAGAGGATTTTCCGTTGCGGCCAGGGTATTTTGGCGCTCAACAGGCATGCTGATATAATTGCTGGTGAACAACTAGTATCCTCTGCCCGACTGCCTCTCCTCGTCCTCCGTCGCGACCTTCGTCCCCCAGCATGGTTCTTCGCAGAGCTGGTTGTCGCAGCTTCTAGGCCTGTACGACGTGGCGCAATATGTTGTCGGCGCGAATGTTCAGTTCGCAGTGAATACCAGAAAGGTCTGTGATCCGAAGCTGGAACGGGCATCGAAGAGCAGTCGCGATGCCGTGCTGCATGCTCTCAATCGCATCCGGCTGCCCCCCTACGTCTCTGCGGGGCATCTCATCCCGATGATCAGCAAAGATTTCCGAGTCATCCTGCCTGATACCCCTAGCCTTGGGCAGCACCGGCGCGACGGAAACACGGTTGATGCGCTGGAGGCGTTGCGAGAGCGACTGGGCCATCGACTGATGGTTCACCGCGTCAGCGATGGAGCCATGATGCACAGTGTATCCCAGATAACTAGGTATATCGAGCTCTTGGACAACCCTGGCGACCAGTTGAGATCAGCCAGCCCGGCATTGTACGTCGTTAATTGCCAAGAGTGCCATTTCCTAGGGTCGTCACTGGTCCGACAGATTGCAACCCTGACTCACCTTGTACGTAACCCTTGTCCTTGCACGTCGTGCCCAAGGCTGAACCCATTCTTAATAGGATGATGCCGGCGGCGCGTCAGGAGTTGCCCTACCTACTGAGTCCAGGTGCGCGTTCTGTGGCTCGGCAGTCACTATGGTACGTGAAGTATCGCTAGCGAGGTACACTTGGGAGCATCTCAAGCCGCTGAGCCCAAACGTCGAGGCTATCAATGCGGAAAGACATCTCCCCTCGCAGTTTCTATTGGCGCCATCGCGGTTCGACCCGCTTCGCCGCGATTCCGGAATGGCATCAGGCCCGTCATCAGGTCCGTCATCCCCGCCCCCTTTTGGCTTGTCTGCCTTTCCTCAGGGGCGAACAAACGCGCCGCGCGCGGAACCTTGGGTCGATGGTCCACCCGTGCTGGGTAACCAAAGGACGAGCGAAACCCCTCCTCCCAGAACCCTCCGGCCGGCGGCTGGGGAACCTCCATTCTCTGCCGATTCCGTGGGAGGCTTTGAGCCCCTCAGCAAAACGACCACATTCACTCACACCAGCTCATCATCGAGTGCGGGCATCCGAGCCCTCTCGCCCCCTACTACGTCAGATAAGTCACGGTCCAAGTGGAAATCGAGATTCGCCTCCTCGAAAAAGGAAACTAGGGACCTTGCAGACACCAGCTCCCTGTCTTCAGCAACTCTGGAGACTCAGAAGCTGGAAGAGATCGACCTGAAAAACCTCTGCCGGCGGGGAAAACATTCAGCTGGGGGAAAGTTTGCCCAGAATATCAAAGTAAATCTATCACAAGACTCGACATACTCCCTGTTCTGGTCGCAGTCCTCGATTCAGATCTGGGATGTCAGTACTTGTCCCCCTACCTTCAAGGACGCCATCACCCCGGATGGATTCTTCATCCTTGCGGCTGTGACAGGAACCCACGTGGCCTATATGACAGGAGACCGAGATCGAAAGCAGACGGTGAGTTCCCCTCCACCTTGGTGTGGTGATCGCTCTTGATTCATCTGTATGTGGCAGCTGTGGATCCAAAGTCTCGAGCGGATGACCACACGTCCGGTGGAGTATCGTGTAGGGCCCACGCCCTGGTGCACCAGCATGACCGTCTCCCCCAGCGGAAGCTTCGTCGCTGTCGGATTCGACAAATCGACCGTCGGCCTGTTCGCCCCTTCAGAATGGCAGCAACCGCGGCTCTATCGCGTGCACGCTCGCTATCACCAGGACTGTAAGGATTGTCCTCCAATTGCCACCGTCTCCTTCTCCCATGATGGGCTCGCTCTGGTGTGCAGCACCCGAAGCGAGCGAAACGGAATGATCCAAGTGTTCTTGTCTCATTTCCCCTTCTCCGAATTCCAGGAGGTTTTACCCTGCCGGTACCGCGTTCCTCCCCCTGAGTCAGAAGATAACGGGATTTCATCTGTGCTTTTTCAGCCGGGGATAGGCGGTAAGGAGGACATCATCTGCATCACAACATGGACGCAATCCGGCGTTCCCATTCTGGTCCATCCTAACGGCGGCCACCGCACGGAGATCCGTGTACAGAGTTCTGCCTCGTCCAACCACAAGGGAAAACTCGGCAATCGCATCCAGGCTGCTGCCTTTTCGCCATCGGGACATGAGCTCGTCCTGGCTAACGATAAGGGCTACGTATATCGAGTATCCAACTTGAGTTCTATCCCGATTGAGGTCCGAAGGGTTGCTACGTCCAAGGAGTTTACGACCAAGACTGAATCCTTTGCATTGGCATACGTGCATCAGACGGATGAAGACCTGATTCTGGTCTCTTGGTCCGATTCATCCAAAGGAGTCGGTTATGTGAGGAAAATCCCGATCATGACCACAGTACGTGCTCTCAGAAGACGCACCGCTTGATCTGTTCTAATCCATACTTTGTCACTTAGGGGGAGGTCCAGCACCTTCAAGAATCAAACATCGTCAATGCCACTGTTCATCCGAGCCAACCAGAACTTCCCGAATTTCAGCCACCAGAGGAGAAGGTTCCTGAGAAACGCCAGATCTTAGTCAAGCCTCCGGTAGAGCTCGAGGCTTCGGAGATGAGCCCTCCGCCCATCCAACGACCTTCGAGAATGGGTCTTTTCGGATCGTTGCACGGTAAGAAATAGAGGGTCTCTAAGTAAGGTGTTCTTGCTACCAACTAGGGAGATGAGCTCCTCGGGGCTGGGGAAAGGACCCGGATTGAGGACGCTCATACGTGGAATATATGTGTCCTCCTAAGACTTATTGTAGGATCGACTCCAATTGCTCGCAGAGTGCAACCCGGTCAATTCAACCGCACATGGCGAAAGTGGTGAACGTGGTCTACTTACACCCTCCGGTTGCAATGAGTTCGATGAACACTCTGGTTTATCTGACACGATAAGTATCTCGCCGGAGTATGGGCTCAAATGGCAAATATGCTGGGAGCATTTACAGAACCTGACATGTTAATGATCTCTACCCTTTATGAAGGAAGCACGCATTGATATCCGCTAAAATGCGATATTCATCGCCAATCGAAGCGGATCAAAGTATATGTTATGACCTATATCCTACAGCACCGGGCCTTGCGAATGTTTTTGGCATCTAGCCAAATCAGTCCTTTTGTATTATCATATTTCTCGTTTTCTCGTTGGAAGAGGAAATGATAAAATACATATAAACGTTCGATGGTACCATTCTATGAGTTATTCCCTGTCACCGCTCCCCAAATGTAAGCCACCCAGCCCCCAACCGTCAGTAACAGGAGCGCCGAGAAGCAGTAGATAGATATCAGTTTGTTGCGAGCATAGCATGTCACGGTGTGCCGCTCACGAATCATGCGAATATGCTCTGGGCCTAAAGTCAGTCGTTGTCTTCTCGTCCATTGGAGCGGCGCCAGGCTGTCAGTCATCAGAGCCGCGAGCAATATCGCTAGGCCCACAACAACAGACGCTGCGGCGAGAAACAGGTAAACGCGGACTACTCGTCGATACGAGTCGTCATCAGCGTCTTGTAGCGCTCCAGTAATGATGCGGATGATGATGTTCATCCTATGGCAAGGTTAGTCGGTTATCTGATACGCAGAAATGAACAGGACGTACGCATTGTTCATTGTAACTTTGAGGGCATAAGCAGATCCAAAGACTGATTGATGCCATAGGGTTGTGCGAATGCTGTCGATGATGGAAGTTGGGCCCAGCGAAACGGCTATGGCATATATTCCGAATGATGCGGCCGTGCCAGACCTGGTCTCGGCAAAGTTGACCAGAACCATGCTGAGGAACATTCCGATTCCACAGACGCACACTGGGATATGTCAGGAAGGCTAAACACGTGGTCGACTTGCGGCAACTTACAAACACTGGCGCGGTTCCCGAGGACATCGATAAAGACACCCAAACATGGGACCAGAAAGAAGCCTGCCAGAGTCAATACGGAAAAGACTCAACCAGAGGTGCGGGACCATCATACCGGCATATTGTGACAGAGAGCTGTACCATCCTGCTGTGATTGAGTCCACATTGAAGCGCCTCTCTGCCAGCTCGGTTGCATTCTGGCTAAAGACCGAGGCCGTAGATGTCTGGAACAGCGAGAATGCCATGACAGTCCAGAACATCCAAGGGAGCTGGAACATCTTTTGAAGTTCAAACTTCTTGTTCTTCTCTGTCAGGACTTCCTTGGTAGCCGTATCCTGCCTTCCTCTGTAATGGACATTACAGTAGCGGTTGAAGAACCAGAATATGACGGTTGCAGCATTGGTGAAGAGGTTCATGAAGACAGAGGTCCAAAAGACCCAAGCAAAGTTTCCAGTTTTCTGTCCGGGTTAGTGATGCCTCCTAGGGTTGCGACAGGACGTCCTACCTTGGCAATGACATTGGCAGTGGATTTACCGACAAACCCCCCAATCTAGAAGCTTGCATTAGCATACCATATGTTAACAAGGGCCAAGTAGGGTCGCACTTTTCCAACTGCTAACTCAAAGCCAAGTGTGGAAGCAAATCCATTGCTTGGGGGGAACCATGAAGAGAACATCTTATACTGGGCGATCTGTGTTGCGATGTCTCCAAGGGCTAGGATGACTCGACCGCCAATCATGAAGTTGAATGAGCGCACGGTAGTAGCTGCAGCAACGAGGATTGATCCGATTGTATAGATGACATTGCCATAAATGATCATTTCTTGGGAGATGTCAGTCGCCAGTAAGGAGGCGTGGGATCAGCAAAGGTGTGGACAGACCTGCTCCGCCGACTCGATCTGTAATAACTCCACTGATCAATAACAGCACGGTCGCCATAAAATCCTCACTGGCCTCCAACAGGGAGAATTGAGTGTTGGAGACATGCAGTTGCTTTGGTGCGGTCAGTGATTGCCTGTAGGGATGTGACCAGTCATCCAAGACCTGCCTTTTTGATGGTGCTCTTCATGGCCCCTGTCACTCCAGAGCTCCAATGAGAGCCAAAGCTGATGCAGGAGATGAGAAATACAGCAAATATCTTAGCCAGTAATGGCGGTGGACGTTTGCCATCAGCAGCAGTATCATGCTCTGTCTGGGTAGGGGACGACACGGCTGACGCTTTTGTCTCCATGGTTGGCTTGACTGGCTCCATTCCGAGGTAGAAGCAATGCAGTAGAACTCCTCTTGAACAAAGAGGGAAATGAAAATTAGAAGCGGCCGGAAGGCATTGACAAAGGGAAAGAGTATGAAACAGACCAAGAGTCAAAGTGTCGACAACAATGACAGACTGACAAACATGTTAAGTAGCTCAGGAAGCAAAGGATGAAAATTCAATCAGATAAGATTCTGGTGGATACGGCATGGGCTGTGGGACACTCCCAGACTTCCAGCATGCAGTATCGCTCCTAGAAGCTGGACCGTGGCTGATTACTTGTAACGTAATCGGTAAGCGAGCGGATCACGCAACCGAGCGGATCACCATACCATAGAATTTGGCCGCGGCCGAAATTGGAGGCTATTTTGAACCCCTAAAACATGATTTTATTACTAAATCTAGTTATTCTTGCGCTGCGGACATTGCAATCGCCTATGGCCTAGAATATGGCAGTCACTGCAGCGTGGGGGTGCCCGTTGAGGGCGTTGTTCTGTATCTACTACCTGCTCTGGAGGGATAGTTGGGATAGCTTCAGCAGCCTGATCCCTGCGTTGAATGATCTCCTGCCCTTCCTGGATAGATAATCCCACTGCAGTTTCTATCTGCCGCCTAGATCGCTTCTGCTTTTGAAGGTGCTTTTCATGTGCAGCACGTAGATCATGATTTTCCTTTGCAAGAAGGGCAGCGTTATTCATTGCCATCTCACACCCCTTGATAATCTGACCTAGCACAGCCTTTGTAGGGGTAGGAGGGCTGTATGTACGCTCCCTAAGTAGCTTCTTAAGTGTAGTTTCCTGCTTCTTCAGCTGCTTGAGATTGTAAGGTGTTTTTGGGACAGAATTAGTTGATCGGCTGCCTGGTGGTGTAGGTGTTCTAAGCTGGATATTAAGCTGACTGAGCACCCGATCTGGATTCAGTGGTATTAATCCAGTTGCTGAAAAGCCACTTTTAATATTATCTGCTGAAAAGATTGCCGTACGAGCTTGTGGATAGGCCTCAAGGAAATCAAACTTGTCAATATGGTTGAAACCAAGCCGCATCTTATCCTCAATCAAGCGGCCATACGCACGCTTAAGAGGAGAGAAACAGCCAACATCTAGAGGCTGGAGGAGATGTGATGAATGTGCAGGCATGCAGATTGGAATGATATCATTCTCAGTGCAGATTTGATCAAACTGTGGTGTTAGATGGCTCCCATGGCCATCAAGAATTAATAGTCGATATCTACCAGTTGTACGACTGGTAGTAGCAGGAATAAAGACTTTTTGAAGCCATCGTAATCCAATCTGATCAGTCGTCCATCCATTCTCACTGACCTCGATCCGCCAGTCTGCTGGTAAGGCTGTATCTTGATACCAGCCCTCAATAAGGACCTTTCCCTTGAAGATAATGCATGGTGGAAGCACCCAGCCAGTAGAGTTAATACACTCTATAGAGGTAACCCATTCGCGGTTCCCTGGCTGGATAAGGAAGGGCCGACTAAGCATCTCAGCTCTTGTAACTACCTTAGCAGTAGCTACTAAGCCCATTGCAAAGCCAGTTTCATCAAAGTTGTAGATATCTTCCAGTGTAATCCCATGCTGCATTATTGTGATCTGGACACGATTGAACCATTCCAGGATAATCTTTGGGTCTTCACATTTAGCACGCTGGTGGTTATAGCGCCTAGAGAATCGGGTTTTGATCTCATCATGCCGATTAATGAAGTTATATACCCATTTCTCTCCAACAGTCTGGGTAGGAGTTGAACCACGCTGCGCAAGCAGGATATTCGCCATTTCTCGTACATGGGACGGTCGGGGAGCCGCTCCACGTTGATCCATAGATAGAATCCATCTAATAAGTGAATCCTCTTCATTCTGAGTCATTTTATGGCCATTTGCGCGTAATTCAGCTCGAAAAGTATGCCCCTTTAGGCGCCGCTGGAGGGTAGTATAAGGCACATTATAGACACGCGCAGCTTCACGAATATTGAGAATTTCCTTATTTTTCAAAGCTGATACTGCAAGTAGGACCCTTCCCTCCTGCTCAACTGAATTTTTTGAGTTTATACGCGCTTTTGGTGGCATAGTGGCTGGCTGAGCACTGCAGCTTTTGAAATAGAAGTCAAAACACGTTTGGTGATCCGCTCGGTTGCGTGATCCGCTCGCTTACCGATTACGTTATTGGTGAGGACGGGGAAATCCCAGACGAACTATGAACAGATTTGGCTCATCAACCGTGTGCAATGAGCTGCTCATTGGCCAGAGTTGCAATTGAGTTATTGATTGATAAGATTCGGCGACATTCCGAAGCTGCTGGTGGATTATGTTACCTAAACCAGTTCCGCACGCAGGATCATATTAGGGGAGTACTGCTCCGATATCGACTCATTTTTGGTTGTCGGATGGACATTGACTACGTGGTTCATCGATAAATTCGCTCCTCAGATGAAAAGCTTGAACTCTTGCACTGTATTCTCTGCAGTTGTCTGTTTGACACTCCGCATGCATCAAACCACTCAAAAAGCCAAGGCAACATAATTCTCCTTACAATGCTAATAAATTGACCCAGGTGCTGACAGCATAGGGGGCGCAATGAGTGATATTCTCCATAGAAGTTGTATGGAGTAGTTGGAGCATGTCAATAACAGCGTACGCAGCCTTAAATGAAATTCAGCCATTGGAAGTAATCATTACTACCTACTAATCACAAAACAGTAGGGGCAGTTCATCATAACTGATGGGCTTACATAATGTTGTGCGTAGTTATATATTTCCAACTTACCCAGCTTATGATGAAGCCTAGAACCTCACTGTCAAACAAAGCGACAGTCGTTGACCTTCCCCATCAAAATAGCGGATATCACTATATTTTAGCCGCGGAGCAGTCACTGCTCGAAAAACGCTATTATACCATGATGCTTAGTTTGATAAGTAACCTTTTCAAAAAGACTGGCAAAAGTCTGATCATATGAGCCTAGTACATGTGCAGGAAATTCAAGCAACAACCAGGGACAATTAATCAAACCAGAACTGGCGATAGTTTGATAATTTAGGAACAGGTCAGAGGAGTTTGGCCATCATCACGTAGATTATCTTGACAGAAACGCCTTACCACTAGAATATGGGTAGAAAGGATACCTAGATGGGACCTCTCCTCAAACAGCTGACCATAGAGATGCGTATGACGCAGTGCGACACTTGTATATCAACGGCCCGGTTCATATGACTGACACCCGTAGAAACTATGACTCCTATTCAGGCGCCAGCATGACTTAGAAGTCCGAAATATAGGGCTGATACCATAGATGAAAATAGAAACCAGCTAGCTTTCCACTAATGACGTCTGTTTTGCACTTGACTGTCTACAGATGAACAAGACTTGTGTAACTCTATTTCGTGTGCTCGTAAAATTGGAGAAACCCATCCAATTATGACATTTTTCAAAGCCGATAACCTCCAATCAAGAAACGCTTCGTATCTGTCTCAGAAGCTGTGCCATTGCCGACCAGTTGGCTGAGACCTACTCTGTCAATGCCAAAGGTGACTCTAAGATGTCTCATGCAACCGATCTTTATCCTTCGATAGTTTGCTGTGCATATAAAGAGCCTCGATACTCTCATGGTTCCCAAGAACTCCAATACTTGTTCTTGAATCAATCAAACCGGGATCACCACCCCCATACAATGCATACACCAACTCCTCTCACCATCTGCACTGTGCTTACTGCCCTTGCCAGTTGTATCACCACATCGTGGGCCCAAGATGCACCCGCCATAAAGGACTCTACTATCTTGCGCTCGACTGTTAGCTGCCCCGACTGCCCAGAGAGAAACTGCTACAAGTGCACACTCGGACATGAGAAAACCCTTCGCGCAAGCACAGGCGGCCGAGGCTGGGAGCGCTTCCTAATTGGGTTCAAGCTCCCTGCCCCAGTTACCGATGCGACAAAATGCACTGTGCAGTTCCCTGCCTTTGTTCGTCCTAATCCGTTCGCCGTGAATGTAACTGTCGCCCGCGCGCTATCCTCCGACTGGGACGAAGACACAGTGAATGGCGAGAATGCTCCTGAATCCGGTGATATCTTTACGAGCATGTCGCTTGAGCCGTATGAAAACATGCAGGCAATCGATATCACTGCAGCATGTAAGGGTGCGCAGGCCAACGGGGAATTTTCGATCTACGTGGGCACTCAGTCCGACAGTGTTGAGCTTTGGTCAAAGGATTCTGATGCTCCTGCGATTCTCCATGTCAGCGGATCTGTGTGCAAGGCATCCTAGAGACTTATCTCGCTGGTGGAATGAATAATGAGACTGCAGTGATGCTACCACGCAGTCCGCTGGACTAAGTGATATCTATTTGCTGATTAGTTTTTTAAGGTGTAATGTTCTTGATGTTCAATTTACCCGGGAAGCTACAACCCTCTAAAATCCTATCATTGTATTAAGCGTAGTTTTATGTTCCATTTCTAGTAAAATATGCTGATCTTGAGAAGCAAAACTCCAATTTCTAATCAGTTGACTAAATACTGGGTGTAATAATGTCCACGGATCTATGGGATAATCATCGACGTCACGGAAAGCTTACCTGGGAGGGGTGCACTATTGCCACGCTCTATCGACATCTCCACAACAGGTTCCCTGTAACAGATGGAAGCGCCAGACTCACTCTTGTCCAACCAAGACAGTGCAAATAGACCGCGTGTGTGGGTATAAGAACACATCCCATGTGACTTGACTGTTTTGGCTATGTCACCGGGCACTGACTTGCCTTTCCGCGAGAATCCTTTTAGGTAGTTTGGAATCGGAATTTACTATTTCAGGGATTGATTCTTCCTACAGCTATGGTCATTCCTTTGGACTATGTCCCAGAGGGTCCGATGGTAATCGGATCATGACACAGCCATACTGGAGACTCGTCTCACTGGACAGCTTTGATCCAGGGTATCTGAGATCCTGATCTCTCCGTCCGAGACTACTGCTGATATATGAAATTTGATTGTTTGAAATGTTTCGCCGCCGGGTCATACAGCTTATTCATTATGTGCGTCGAGTTGCAAAGCTCAAGTCATGAATGCTAGTTTGACTGTTACATATAGGGCGGCACAGCCTCCAAGCAGCAAGTACGGCAGCTGAGCCTCCTAGAGCATCATTCCCACAAACTTCTCGAGCAGGTAAGCCTTGGTTATTCAGTGTCATCGAGGTCTGATGCTCAGTGTGCTATTATGAGTATTCAATCCCAGTACCACGCGGCTATGTGGTCACAAATCCGGGGGATGCGGAGGCGGTCGTGTCATCGATTGGTAAGTCCTTGTTGAACTATTGAACAATGCTGATGGTCTTCGCCAGGTGCACCGTCGGTTCTCAAGTCGCAGATTCTGGCCGGAGGACGTGGTAAGGGAAAGATGAGCAGTGACGGCAAGGGAGGCATTCGCATTGTAGCAACGTGAGCGTAGTGGAACATATTCAACTGAGCCGGGGGTTGACATGAGAGCAAACAGACCAGAACAGGCGTTTCAGAATGCGTCCAGAATGCTTGGTCATTACCTGGCCACACAGCAGACCCCACCGCATGGCCTTCTTGTCAAAAAACTGTATATCTATAAAGCAGTCGACGTCGAGCAAGAGTTCTATCTTGCGTTGACATTCGATCGCGAACGGTACAGCCCGGTTATCCTCATCTCTGACCAGGGTGGTGTGAACATCGAGTCCAACCAGGACAAGCTGCACAGGTTCTGGTTTAACCTTTCCCGGGGCATCACTGGCGAAACCATGGCCGGGATCCAGAAGCAGTCGTGCTTCACAGACAAGGAAATGCCGACTATCGAATCAATAATCAGACAGATGATCAAGCTGTTTGAGGAACGGGATGCTATTCTCCTGGAATTGAACCCGCTTGTGCGGACTCCCGAGGGAAGCTTTGTCTGTCTGGATGCCAAGTTTGAATTTGATAACGCCGCCCAGTTCCGGCAACCGGAGGTCTTCAGTAAAGAGGAACGCATGCCGGGTTTTGAAGACGAATACGAGGCTCAAATGCATGGCCTAGTCTATATCCGGCTCAACGGCCACATTGGGAATATCGTCAATGGCGCCGGCCTGGCCATGGCAACTAACGATCTGATCAATCTCCATGGCGGAAAATGCGCCAACTTCCTCGACATTGGAGGTAAAGCAACCACAGAGACACTGCTGAAGGCCTTTGAGATTTTGAGCCGGGATCAACAAGTTCGGGGGATTTTCGTCAACATTTTTGGAGGTATGTGTACTCCTACATAATGACAAGCAGCTGCTCAATGAATCAAGGCATTGTTCGTTGTGACATGATTGCCGAATCCATTATCCAAGCAGCACACACACTAGGAGGGTTCAGGGTTCCTGTAGTAGTCCGACTGCAAGGCACCAACTGTGATGCGGCCATGAAAAGGGTAAGCCAAGATAGCTTTTCCCACGGAGCAATGAAGCTCACCTATGGATTGTAGCTCTCAACATCGGAGTTGGACATCAGCACGGAGACCGACCTTGAAAAGGCAGCTAAAAGAATAATTGGGCTTACATGGAGCTAAATCAGTGGTAGGGTTGCAAGCAGTCTGTCTTTAGTGCTTAACGAATGAAACTGGCTTATAAAAGCAACCAGACATATTAATTATATTGACAGATAGCAGTATGTACACAGTTGCATTGGGAATATCAAAAACCTGACAGACAAGTGGATCTCAGATCAACTGCACTAGCGAGGGTCTGACTGATGATCCTGTTCCACACTACTCCGGTCCGAGATTGATTCATCTTACCGTTACTCAGAGGGCATTCCAAATCCAGTAAAAGGTTGGAGAGAGATCATGCTCTCGTCAGCACTCTGTAGATCCAGTCTTCTCTGCTGAATGCCTAATCATCCCAAGATATATTGCCAGCATGATGGTCACGTGCTGTGACCGGTCCACCTTCAGACCAGGCATCAGCAGACCATTCTCGTTTGCATTCATACACTAACTGGAGACAAACAATCCACATTGTCGGTTTTGATCTTGTCTTTGTGACACTGCTGCCCCGGTTGTTTCGCGATGTCTCCTACTGTGGACTCTAGCACCTTCGCGTTAGGGGCCACACGTGCTGGGTCTTCACCAACCCACCAACCTCAGGATTTATCTTTTATGAAGTCATCCAGTATGGTTGCGGTATTGCTGACATTCAAGACCTGGAATCATTTGTATCTCTCCCTACTTTGTTGGCTTCAAAGCTGAGCTGGGCCAGGTTTGCTGGCTGGATCATCCGCAGTGGGTTTGAAGGAATCCTGTCTGGACCACAATGGCCTTCCCCGAAACCGGCTAGTGCGACGGCGGACAGCCAATGAAAGGCCGCCATGGAAATGACAAAGTACCATGATGACGCTGCTGGCCTTGGTTCCTGAGGCCTTGGGGGTCTCTTCCATGTTTCGAAGTTGTTTCTCCCATTTCTCACTCCCCCCAGCAGGCCCCAGTGGCCCTGGCAATTCTGACCAACAAATTGATCGTCTCGCAGCAGTTTTTGATTTTTGATTTCCCTTTTTCCATTCCAGCGGCGGTCTGTTGGGATCTGGCCAAGAACAGAATTCATCGTACCCGTGCATCCTCCCTTGAATTGTTGAGCCATGTGCTAGTAAGAGCGATGAAGAACTAGCCATGAGATGTTAGAGATCTCGGAATTTTGCACATCAGGCCGCAATCCTTCCCCCGAGATCGCTATGGCGCAGGAGCGAGAATTCTACAAGTACGTGTCACGTATCTACGAACTCAAGAGAGTCAGGTCATCTAATTCAGTGCCAGATATTGCCAGCTGCCCCAGCGTCCGGGTCTCCTTCATCGGCCCCCACCTTCCCCTCGGTGTGAAATCAATGCGGAACTACTTCCACAATCATCGCAAGACACCACATTGACGGCGCTTGCGCAGCTCGGAGCTTTGCGATTGAATGCCCGACGGTGCATGATCTCCCTCTTCGACCGTCATACGCAATATATCCTCGCGGAATCGACTCGCACATTGAGTCTCCAGGATGACAGGGTCTATGTCGATGGTGATGGCTTGTGGCTCGGCAGCAGTGTCATTCCCAAACCAGATGGGATCTGTCACTATTGCTGCGAGGAGGATCAGCTCAACGCCGGGCCAACGGGTCCGAATGGGGGGTATACCGCGTTGGTCATTCCGGATATGACCAAGGACGACCGGTGCAGCAAGCGACAGTATGTGGTGAACGCCCCGCATCTGAGATTCTATGCTGGAGTGCCTATTATGAGCCGTCGGGGCATCGCCATCGGCGCATTCGCAGTGAGTGACGGTCAGCCTCGCGCAGGGTTAGATCCGCTGGAGATTCGGTTTATGACGGACACCGCGGCCGCCGTCATGAATCATCTGGAAATGATGCGCTCTCATGAACAGAATCGCCGCGGGGCCAATATGATTGCAGGATTGGGAAGCTTTGTCGAGGGAGCGACGTTACCGTCGAGCAGTCTCCGAAGACCGGTACATCCGCACGATGACGAAGAGGACCAGGAGTCCGAGAACTCGCAGAACATTATCCCACAGACGCGACGGCATCACCCAACACTGGCAGACGGTCGTCCCCCCCTCAAGGAACGAGGCCAGCACGGGGAGGCCGCTGCATTGCCTTCAGGTACCGCCATCTGCCCTGCTGACAGCGTTGAACAGAAGCATCTCTAAACTCGTTTGACAGGCTCTCATGAAAGACCGGAGTCTGAGAAACAACCTCGAGTCTCCTCTACACCCAATCACCCCCGTCAACCGGAGATCACCCTGGCGTCTGGTACCAGAGTGATCATCTCACGCGCGGCTCGTGTTTTACGCGACTCTTTAGAGGTGGAGGGCGTTGTTTTTTTCGACGCCAGTGTCAACTCGTACGCGACTTTGGTCCGGAACTCGGACGGTCGCCATTCGGACGTGGAGAGCAGTAGCAGCACAGGTGACGCGAATTCCAGCAGTGACAGTGATAATCCGACTACCGGACACTCGTCAACCGAGACGGACGACTCGGCCGTGTGTGACGTGCTGGGATACTCCACAGCGCAAGATGATTCCGAGAAAATGACCGGGCCAATGCGTGAATCGTTTCTTCGATCCCTCCTCCGCCATTATCCCCGCGGTGCGATCTTCAACATCGATGAGAACGGTGGGGTGTCGTCTAGCGAGGGAAGCGACACTGCGTCCGCAAGCTATGTCTCTCGTGAGATCGTTTATCGTCGCGACGAGGGCTCCAAGGTTCAACGACGCTGGAAACAAAGAAAGCAGGAGCGATTGAGTCTCAAGGAAGAAAACAAGACCCTGATCAAAGTGTTCCCTGCGGCCCGCAGTGTGACCATGTTCCCTCTCTGGGACTCGCGGCGAAATCGCTGGTTTTCAGGACTCTTTGTGTGGACGGCTGCGCCGCGCGTCTTTAGTCTGACAGGCGAGTTGGCTTATCTGTACGCCTTTTCCAACAGCATCATGGCGGAAATCCATCGGCTGGATATCGAGTTGGCGAACAAGGCGCACGCGACTCTCGTTGGAAGCATTTCTCATGAACTCCGCAGTCCCCTGCATGGCATTCTGGGCAGTACAGAATTACTGACCGATTCCACGATGAAACCCGCTCAGGTAGCTCTGGTCAATACCATCGAGCACTGCGGTCGGTCGCTGCTGGACATCATCAACAACATGCTGGACTTTGCGAAGATCAACCAATTCACTCGCAAATCCCGATCGTCCCGGTTCAAATCGACGCACGCACTTCGTCGGCGGCCGGGGTTGCCTGCAGGCATCGCGTTCAAAGATAAGCCCGGCTTGGGAGTGGTCAATCTGATCTCAGATGTTCAACTGGATGCCGTGCTGGAAGAAGTTGTGGACAGTGTTTTTGCTGGTCATTGCTTTTCCGCCAAGGGGGGGCTCGTTGCCCGGCCAGCATCACAGGCTCCTGCCCGGGATAGGGACGGACATCTAATCATGAAAGGTGCGACAGAGCGACCGCTTTCTGCTTTTAACGAAGCACTCACCATCATCTACGATGTTGAGCCCGGTGTGCAATGGCTGTTTGAAACACAAGCCGGTTCATGGCGTCGGATCCTCATGAACCTCTTCGGTAACGCCCTCAAGTACACCCAGTCGGGTTACATCTCTGTGACGCTGAGGTGCAGCTCGACACCGTCCAACGCTAAAATGAAACGATTGGCTCGCGGAGATGGTACACGCGAGGGAATGGGGAGTGTGACTTTGACCGTCAGAGATACCGGACAGGGCATTGACAAGCAATATTTACAGAGCAATGTGTTCAAGCCATTCTCGCAGGAGGACCCTCTGTCGCCGGGGAGTGGTTTGGGCCTCAGCATTGTCCATCAGACTGTGGTATCACTTGGTGGGAAAGTCGACATAACGTCCACTAAGGGTATCGGGACTGAGGTGACGGTCACGCTGGATTTACCGCGCACTCCTCAGGCAGAGGTGGCGGAGAACGAACGCGACGCCAGCATTATTCGCAAAGCCAAAGACCGAGTACGTGGCAAGTCGATTGGACTGATCGGATTCGAATCGTCCTCCGCAGAAGAGGATGAGGCACTGGTTCTCTTGCGCTTGTCCCTCCTTCGAATGTACAAGGAGCATTTCGGGATGGAAGTTGGCCTCGTCCCCTCGAACGTGTCGGATCAGCAGGTGTACGACATATATTTGGTCCGACAATCCAACCTGGACGAAGTGGATCAGATTTGCCGGCAGGTCACAATGGCCGAGAGCGACTCGCGCAGCCCGCCAATGATCGTCATTTGCTCGACGCCTCAGATGGTGCAAAAGCTCTCAACCACCGCGAGTCAGCGACCGTCGACGTCCATCTATGAGTTTATCAGTCAGCCCTGCGGACCGTCCAAGATGGCCAATTCACTTCTGACTTGCCTCAAGCGCCAAAGAGAACGGCCGTCTTGTATGTCGGCTGGCGGGCTTGACACTGCGTTTCTCAACGCGGCTTGCGCGAGCAAACCTAGGCGGCACAGTGAGAATGTGTCGCGGGTCGACTTCTCCTTGATGCCGGAGAAGGCCATCGTTTCTGTGACAACCACTAATGTTGATGATTCCGCTATGGAAGTAACAACGATAGAGGCAACCAAGAGAGTTCCCTCTGTCCTTCTGGTGGACGACAATGACGTGAATCTGAAGCTGTTGGTAGCTTTTATGAAAAAGGCCAAGTTTCCTTACTATACGGCTTCCAATGGGCTCGAGGCTCTGGAAGTATACAAAGCGAATGCCGGGTACATCCCCGTGGTTCTCATGGGTGAGTGGTCCTATCACTGCTGATGCTATCTAACTAACAGATCAGATATCTCCATGCCGGTCATGGACGGTCTTGAGGCGACGCGGGAAATCCGGCTGTTCGAGAAGATGCATCGCGAAGGAAGCACTAATGCTGGTCATTCGTGCTTCAAACCCACGACGGTCATCGTGCTGTCGGGGTTGGGCAGTGCCCCGGTGCGGCAGGAGGCCTTCAATTCCGGCATTGACCTCTTCCTGTCCAAGCCGATCCGCTTTCAGGAGTTAGTCAAACAGATAGACGAGCTCATGCATTGATTTTAGGTTCTTGTTGGCAGGGAGTTTATCGCAGACCAAGTAAGCAAGGTCACCATTACGCATTAGGATGGCGGAGTTGGGCGTTTGTTATATGTAGGCAGGGACAACATACTAGGTATCAAGCAGGCAGGCCATTCCTGTCCTCTTCTAGCAAGTTAGCACCAACCTTGGGGCTCTAGGCAAACAAACAGGGCCAGCATTTGTAATCATTTATGCACTCCTAGTAAGTCTACCAGCACTTTTCCCCAACCTATCCGACGAAGAACTATGCAGTATGAAAGGAGGAAGAATATAGTCTTGAAGTAGTCTCGATGGAATTGTCCTTTGATAACGCTTCACCAGCCAGAGGCAGAACCTTCTGGCTTCGGCCAGGTTGTATATCTATAAACCCCGACTCCATCCACTGACTCGATGGCTATCCTTTTGCTCTCTTGCCCCGCATGCTCGGCGAACATTTCCTCGACACAATTGGCGTCGCTCCGCAACCCAGGTTCCTCGAACCGGTCCGCAACCAGACCCGCAATGGAAAGCCGGGCCTGCACATCCCGGACTTCATATCGGGCACTCCACGCCGCGATCCCCGTCAGAACCAAGCCGCACACGACATACAGAAGACAAACCGCCACCATGGCGACAAGCGGGGCCACAGGAATGCGGGCCACGAGTAACGTCTCTCGATCCTGGGCGGCCAGCGCCGGCTGGGCGCCGAGTGCATCCGCCCCGAGGGCAATGGTCGCTTTGCTAAGAGCCAGGGCGACCTTTTCCGCGAACTCCTCGGCCGTATCGCTGAAGATTGCGGTGCCAGCAGCCTGCTGGAAGAAGGGGAACCAATCTTGGGTCTGCGAAATGCTCGTCTGCCAGATGTTGCTGACGGAGGTGTTGCTCGCCGCGGGCTGGAAACGGGTCACGGTGTTGTTGAGGCGGTCGTACTCGATATCGTAGATGGTCGTGTGGCAGCCCAGGACATAGGTCGGGACGCCATGGAGACTTTTCACAAACTCGGTGGAATTGGGCGTCTTTCCTCCGGAGAGGTTCACCACGGACGCGAGGGCGAAGTAGTCCGGATTGCCGGTGCTGCAGTTGGATACCACCTTGCCCCGGAGGTTTTTGCTCATGCTTTCATCCTCGAAGAACGCCGCCTGTAGAGTGGGCGTGTTGATGAGACCTGTAAAATCAGCGGAGCAGTTGAATTTGACCGACGAAGCTGCATTTTGCAAGGTGCATTTCGACGAGATTAGCTGGCACTGCGTGCGAGCACCGTATGTCTTGGCTGTGAAGCCCTGGGTGAGCAGGGATGCGGTTTCGGGGACCCCCAGGTATGTGTAGGACGTCTGGTCCGGGTCGACGTATGTGTATACCGTCGCCTGGGCTGGATGTCACGGGACAATCGACGCGCGATCGGACACGATGCGAGGGCGACCACAAAGCTGGACAACATGGGAGCCACGGAACTGGCCCAGGACGTAGTGAATAGGATCATGCTCGAGCTCAGATCAACATAGACCACATTCTTCTCATCCTCCGCCGAGGGTAAGCGGAGATTGGGAAAGGGGGGATCGCCATGGTAGAGCCGGTAATGGAACACCAGCACCAGGAAGACAGCAGTCAGTGCGGCAATGGGGACGGTGACGAGGAACCAGCTCCATGCGATCCCAACTTGATGAGAGGTGATTCCTTGTGAGTGTGTACCCTCTGGTTTACGCCGTAGCAACGTGGAGTTGCTTCCAGGCGTGGGGTTTGGGACTTTTTGCGCCATGGCCAGGGTCGATATTTGACAGCGGCAGTTCCGTCGTTGGGATGTCCGCGACACAAATAATATCGTAATATCTTGATTCAGAGGAATCGCGGAGTTTGCCAAGCGACAAAAATGGGGGCCAAAGGACCGAGCTCACATCAGCGTCCAGGCTGAGCGCAAGGCTGAGCTCCGCATCCTATCATATCATATCCAGTAGCCCTGGCTCAGCATTAAGGTAGATTACAGCCGTTTCAAGGATACACGGCGGATCGCGCCATGGATCATTCGCCAGAATATATCCGTGACTAGCCCACCCACACCGCTTCCTGCTGTGGGTGAGCTATACCATAATCACCAATTTCACTGTAATCACTAATTTTTGATATTTTGAAGCTATTCTCAACACATTGGCTGACTATCTAAGAAAAAAACATCACTATTTTCATCTGCTGCCCCTGCTGATCTATTTAATACCAGATTCTCTTGTGTAGGTGCTGGTGGTGGGGGTTTACTATATACTTTCTCCTACTGCCTTTATAAACGCCTCTCTTATATAGCAGTATCTTTAGCCTTCCTTAAAGCAATTAATTAATTTGTATTATGTATTTTTAGTATACCATCCTAACTAAGTAGCTTAACATGTTACTTAGTATATTAGCACTATAGGGGGGCTTATATAGCCCTGATTTAATTAATTATTTTATTTACTATAGCCAGATGCTTAGTAGCAATTTAATTATATTTAAATATCTATTTAAGATTCCACTATAGCTTTAGTGTAAGCAGATCTTTATGCTTAGATAGCTTTACCTAATTCTTCTTAAGGGCCTGAATCATTCTTAGAGGGGTGATATCCACACTAGATAAGGAGATAGGTAGTGGAGAGGGTGTCCCTCCAAGGCATGCATTAAGATCAGGCACGTAGACATCTGGAATTTATTCCCATGCCTAGATAGTAAGATTATTAACTATCTTACTACTATTAACAGGCTAGATACTATGATCTTTAAAGGCCTTACAGATAATTTATTAGTTAAAGGCTTTCTCCCATACAGGTCTAATCACCTATAAGAATTCTAACTTCCCTACTGGCTTACTAGCCTAGTAAGATAGCTTATTATTTATACATCAGAAGTGTTGCTTATAGCTTAAGAATAGCTTGCTATCTAGTGGCTGGCAAAGGTATGTTATATAAGGAAGGAATCTAAAGGGAATAACCCTATTATCTTTATATATCTGTAAGAAATCAATAGTAAGATGGGAGCCATGACTATTAAATATAAGTATTCATTTCTCTCCTCTCTTTATACACTCATTTATTACCTTAATAAAGCTTTAAAGCTATTAATAGGCTAGTTCATCTGATATCCAGCCATTAGCTTGCATAGCTATCATTATATTTAGTAGTAGGGCCTTACTCTTATTAAACTAATATTCTATGAAGATCCCATTGCCTTTAGGAAGTAAGAAAGGTTAGAAAAGAATAGTCTAAAAGAGTAGGAGCTTACCTTTAAAGATAAACTATAGATCTATCTGCCAACCATCTACAGTAATATATTTAATAGTTATTATATTCTCACCCTTCTTAGATTCAGCAAGATCAAGGCAAGAACCTTTTAATCTAATCATATTCCTTACCTTGCCTTCACTAGGTCAGAAGCTATATTTATCAAAGTTATATACTAATTATGGTAGTATATCTTTAACCATATTAGTAAGCTAATTATACTAATTCACTAGTAAACCAGCATCCTCAGCCTTAATATACTTTAATTCCTTTGTCTTTTGCTTCACAGGGCCTAGATTAAGGTATTCTAGGAGTTATTTTTTAAAGTAATATGCCCATACCCTACTAACCTGTCTAGCTTCACTAGCATGTTGAAGTAACTAATTTACAAACTCTTCTAGTAGCTTAGGTATCACTAGCATGTTATGATCTCACATCCAGACTATCTACTATATTAAGGCTTCCTCCTAGTACCTATCAAGTGCTTTATTCACTAGTTTCCAAGCTGTATAAGCCTGTCTGCCCTTTTTAATGTAATCACATAGTGTTAAATAAGGAACGCCATATTCACGCGCAATCTTAGAGATATTCAGTTTATTTTAGGCCTGAGTGGCTTTGCAGGCCTTAAGGAGGTCAGATTCATTAAATTTAATAGATTTAGGCATGTTAGGTGGTGGGAATAGCTTTGAAAGGTCAAAATATCGAAAATTGGTGATTACGGTGAAATTAGTGATTACAGTGTAGCTCACCCACAGCGGGAAGCAGTGTGGGTGGGCTAGTCATGGATAGCAGCGTGCGAGCGACCCATTAGTGCAATGAACCATTTCCGGTAGGCTGTGTACGGACTAGATCACAGACTGGCTTTCTTCCCAGTCATCTTGGCACCGCAAACTGAAACACTATTAAACGCTTGTAATGAAGTGACAAAGAATGGAGACCTTGGTTCAAGTATTAAATGCTTGAATCGACTTCTGTTCCTGTTCCTGTGGGTGTCTGGGCCACCACAGTGCTGGCATCCATAACATCCTGTCAACCAGAATATGCCTTGTCATTTCTCCTATACTAGGAATGGAGGTCTAGACGCCTTTTTAGCTGAGGGAGTTTATGGCGGATACATCCAATCTGTCCAACCCCAGCGCCACTAGAAAGCTGGTTAGAGCCGTACAGAATCCGAGACAACAAGGCAAGATCTTACGCCCAAATGATGGACGATGGTGCTCCGACCATGTCTAAGTCCGTGCTCTTATTCAACATTGGCTCGGCCAAAATTCAGCCTTGCCTTGAATCTCCTCATGTCTACGGGATGTAGCTGCAATTAGTCATCGTCATTGATCGCTTCTAGGAAGAGGGTTCCGCAGCTGAATCTGACACTCTATGGAGTACTCTGTAGAGATTGATGCGGGACATTGTGCAATAGATGTTGAGCTGGGCCAAGGGATGAGTTCGGGTATTTATTGGGTATTGGCAGCACCTGCATTCTTAACAATCATGTGTTGAGTTATGTATGGTAGTGGTGAGAACATCCGTTAGTGCGTTCCCATAATCTTACGATCTGAAGACTGCTCAATCTTTGGCACGGAAGACAAGGCTGAGGGCGACGACTTTCAACTCAGAAATACAAAATACCTGAAGAGTCATTGGATATATTCATCAAGCTCGGGTCATGCTTTGTTCTCTGTCGGGGTGACAGTAACTATATACAGGCAATCGCTAAGTCAAGCTTCACAGGTCTGTCCCCGTTTGTCTAATTCCGACTCTCTGACTGGTCCTGGTCCAAGTCAAAACAATGGCATCCTGGCGGTATTCACATAATCCACATTCTCAGGTGCCGACTCAATCCGTTCATGACAGGTTCCAAAGATCCGATCCCAAAGACGAGTCTGCTTGCCGTAGTTGTGGCTCTTCCGCCACCCCTTCCGATGATGCAGGTCATGATCCTCAATGACAATCTCGGCATCGAGCCACTGCATGAGCCAGCTGAGGGGCGACGGGACGGTCAGATGCAAGCGCAGACCGCTGTGCCCAAACACCTCGGCGAAAACAACATATTCATGGCAGATCCACCACTCGTAGAAGCCCATCGGCAGCCCCAGCAGCCGCAGAGTGAAGTAGGTCATCATCGGCACCCCGACCATATCGCCGAATTCCTGCTCGTGGTCCGCGTATGCCGTGAGCAAAGGATTGGGGTGCTTGGTCAGGTGGTGAGTGCGGTGATACTTCCAGAGGAAGCTGACGTCGTGCATGAGGCGATGGTACCAGTAGAACCAGAAGTCGAGCACGATGCCGTACAGTCCGACCTCAACCGGTAACCAGTACCAGTTCATCTGTGCAGGAAGTTGACTCGTCTGATAGGAGAAGTACACCGAGAGCGCCAAGCGAGAACCGGTCGTTTTGTACACCGAGGCCACGACCTTGCCGACCCCGACGTCAGGAATGCCGTCTCGTTCGTGTTTGTCGCCATCTAGAAAGCCATATATGTGACCGAGTCGCCGGAGTATGTGTACCTGGTAGATGACGATCGCATTGAAGGCAAACATATACAGATTAAAGGTGGCTAAAGGACCCAGGTTGCGTTCGGTGTACCATGCGTAGGCCTGGTGAAACAACAGTGGTAGAGACGAGTAGAAAATAACCCATAGGTTGAGCGACCACTGTGGCATGAATGGAATTGGTTCATCCTTGGAGTGCACCGGTACCTCTTTGTCGAGTTCTAAAGGGTAGGCGTTGAGTATATGAATGAGCCAGTGTCCGAGGCTCCAGGTATCCCTGCTGGCAGTACGCCAGGTGGACTTCATGGAATCTTTAGGGTTGCCTTTGGTCTCCATTGCAGCGATGGTTACGAGGACTTTGTCAATCCGTAGGAAGCCTGAGCGAGGACCTGCTCCTTTAAGTAGGTTTGTCGGCTCGATTACAGGTCATCGGCAGTCCAGGGATACCAGAACATGTGAAGAGACTAGCAACATCCCACAGCGTCAGAATATGTGGATCTTGGTTCCCAACAAAATCTTGTCCACATATGAATGGAAGATCAAGTCCGTCGATCTGGAGGCTAATCCGGAGCGAGCTACTGTGGACAATCAGCATGTGAGGCTTGATGAGAGTATGTCACTCTCCACAACAATCCACCCCGCTTGATGTATGAACATCCCCCGGAGATCAAGATTATCAACATGTGGATTCTGATGATTACCCTTGTCGAGAACGACATGTTTGCGTACGAAGTAGGCAAGTAACTAGGCATCAACCGAAACTGCTTGTCATACCCTGGGAGGCAGCAGAGTCCCGACCAGGTCTCACAATCCTATAACCAAATCGTTGAGATTGAAAGAGGGGAGTACTCAAACTTCCCCATCTCACATCGCCTGAATGACCCAGAAGACCGGTAGTTTAGGGAGGCCCAACCAGGGTCCACCGATTTAGCGTTCGCAACCATTTCCGAATCGGGTAATATCTCGACTATCCCGCAACGATGCTATGTTTGAGGTTGGTCTATGCTTGGCAATCAAAGGACGTGAGGGTGGCAATTCAAGAATGATCATGTTCTTACTTGTACTCCGTAGAGCGAAAGTGAGCGCAAGCAACATCAGTCAATCGCCTGAACAGCAGCTTGCATCAGAGACACCACCGTTCCATCTGCTCCTCTCACAGAAACCCAACGATCTGCCAGGATACGTCAGGAAACTATGCCTCTTTAAAGACCATGTTATAGCCCTTGTAGGTATCAAGCGCCGTATTCGGGTCGCAGACTCGCAATTTTGGGAATTAATCCTAGTTGTGACGCAGCACTCCCTACTTAAGACTTGCAGCTGATAACTAGGAATTCCCCCAAGTATGCGTCAACAGCAGCATATTCTGGTACATGTGAATCAATGTTCACAACCTTTGTGAGCTCAACCAGCAACACGTTGGGGGATACGCTAGGCCATGGAATCTCGGAGGAAGAAAGGATATCTTGTGACGGTTCTGAGAGCCGTAGTCAACCAAGCAGCAAACGCGGTGAAGAAATGCGTTTCACGATTCGTCTGCTTATTGCAGTACTCTAGTAGTGCGAGATATGATTCCCGAGGGGTGCTTCCCGTTGCATGTACAAGCTTTGCACAATCAACTGGGCAGAGGTAGGGCGGCTGCCTCGAGTCTTCTAACAGAGACGCGCTTCCTTGCATGATGCATGCGTAATATACACAATGATCAATACCAAAACAATGACCTAGTTCATGGCTTGCAGTGCGGCATAGTCGAGAAAGCCAGAGTGATGATAGTAACCGTGGTGATACATCGACATTTGGGAGGGAAGACAATGCGGCTACCGCGGCGGTTAATGGTGCAGTAGCCAAGGATGACGATTCGCTGGCGGTCCTCCGCTTTTTGGTACTTGCCACGTAGGAGCCGCTCGATTTTCGGACGTAGTCGTCACAATGTGATGCTGGCCACGAATGTTCTCGGTCTACTGACTGAACTTCGTCCAGGGTTGGACAATACCTGGCGCTGGAGACGACTGCCACGCGACTTCCACCATATGCACGTCCGCAGACGAACGTATCATCAGCATCCTCATATAGATCATGGTTCACCAGAAGACACAAGGCATACGCATCCTGGGGAAGTATGCTTATTGCAACATCTAGGAGATCATCCAGGTTCAATTGACGAGGGTAAAGTTTGTCGGGGCATGCACGAGTCCGAATGCCAATGCATTCGTCTGAAACGGCTAAGCCAATGAACCGGGGTGAGGTTGTGGGTTTTTGACCATCCCAAGGAAGAAATCGAAAGTCCGATACTCGAAGGAGCTTAACGGGCATCCCATGGTAGAATGCCGCCAGGTAACCAACGATATCTTCTGGATTAGGTGCTATCAGGTGATGCTGACTCTTGGCCACTCTAGGAGAGGTCCATGCCTGCGCGAAATAGGCATCCTCGTCATATTCAGGTGGCGCAACAACATAGACCGTCTTTCTGTCTGAAGTGACTTCGTTGCGATCCTCTTCGTCCAACCAGTCTAAAACAGATTGGGGTGGGTACTCGGGGTCCAGTGCCAGGTCATCACCAGGCAAAACTAACGGAGCTGGAAATATGGTTGGATCAATACTGCCAGATGGGGCTGGGGATCCTGGTAGTCTCGCGGCAGAAGTCCTTTGCTTCAGGCTGCGTTGTTCATAACCTACTTTGGCAGCATGAGGGGAGGAGTCGGAACGTATAGAAGAATGGGAGCATGTTTGTTCCGAAAGCATCTCTCGAATCAGGAGATCTAATAGGACGCAAGCTCAGACGACGAAGTTTTCCTAGACTCAACAATCGCGAGACTATATGTATCACCCAGGGAGCTGATCAAGGTCTTATAAGACGAAGCACAGACGGTGCATTATACAGCGGGAATCAGTATAATAAGACGCACACCGCAGAGTCTCCTGAGAGAGCAATATGTTATGTAGCTGGTAGATCGTGATGTGGCATGTCACTACACATTACAAGTGGTTTGTGTTTGTTGACGCGAGGCTGAAAGAGGCTGAATTGCGGCGGTGCGGAGTGATCAGAGTGGATGCTCAGCCACACAATACACACCACGTGACCATAGTGGACGGAGTGATGGCACCTGACTCCTTGATCCACCTGCCGCTTTCATCGTCAGCCTTCTCTGTCTACACCAAACTCGAGTATGCTCTGATCAGGTGAGAATTATCATTCCATTAAACAAAATGGTCCAACAAAGGGAAGAACCGCCTCAGCAACTGTCTCCGAGACTACAGGCGCGACTCGACGAGCAGTTCGAGATCCGCGACCGATTCATTAGGCAAGAATTCGCCAGGGTCCACGAAAGGATCGATGATCTAATCAAGGACAATGAGGCTCGGGATAAGGGCATCAAGAGGGAGTTCCGCAATGTTTATGAGAGAATGGACCAAATGTCGCAGAAGATGGACCAAATGTCACAGAAGATAGACAAGTTGGAAACATCATTTACGGTTTTCGAAACAACATTTGCGAATTTCAAGGTGGCCCACCTTAACCAAAGAATTCAAGCTATCCCTGTGTACGACTCTTTTCATCAGCCAGTCCCAGTTCCAAAGTGTTTTCCCAAAACGGCTCTTAGACTCTATCGGCTGCAGGATCGGAAGAACTGTACGTGGTTATTACACTATTGGAGTCTTGACCTTGCTGACAGAAGCAAGGGAACCATTTGAAGACACTGCTCAAGCATTACAACCTCGAGAGAGCGGCCATTCAGCTCGTCGACCGTGGTGAGCTTTACGACTCCTCCGATTCGGATAGTGATTCCGACACTTCGTCCCGTTTTCACTCTATCGACAGGGAGCTTGATCGGGCTATTGAGTCTAATCCGTTTGCTGCCATGTGTTCGCTGGGCCGTCATCTTGGCGTGGATACAGACGCTCTCCATGATCGGATTATGCAGCTCGAGTTTCAACAGAAGAAAGGCACAGTCGCCAAACGCCCCGCGGAAGACGCGGGAAGCGTTCGGAAGATGATACGCGAATTGGTTACAGGCGCGCTGCAGCCTGGTTCGTTTACGAGAGCAGAGCCGCTTCTCGATGATGACTCTGAAGGGAAATATACCAAACTGGAATGGGAGGTCGACTCAGAGAAGTTCAAGCGGGAAACGGCTCATCTTCGCCTTCGTGACACCGAGGTCTCACCCCGCCCAGCCAGCGCCAAAGACAGTCCGGGAAATCGCCAACAGAGGGATTTGGAGGTCCGCTCACGTCAGTCCAAGGGCAGTCGGTCGCCGACCGAGAAGATGACCACATCAAGCAACCAATCACAGGGTCATTAGCAGCGCCCGCGTTTCTGATCGTTTTTCTTTTTACTGGTTTTGGCGTTAGGGAAGCACATGTATAAGATACCCAGTCTGGTTTTCGAACGTTAGCATTTTAATCGGTTTTGGAAAGGATGTATTCAAGCTTTGGTAGGACGTTGGCTCGTGGAGGCGACGCTGCTGGCATATCGCTTCCTTGGAAACGGTGTACTATCACTACTACTACTACTACTACTACTACTACTACTACTACTACTACTACTACTACTACTCCTGCTGCTGCTGCTGTTGTCCTACCGCTACCCACACAACACTTTCTCTATGTCGGGGCAATATTTATGAAATTACTGACGCCATGTGCATGCCATTCTCATCATTACATGATACACATCGATGCAAATGGATGACTGGAGTAGCGATATCAGGACTTAAGACCGGAATCCGGGAAATGCGGAGAAGCAGCGCGAAAACATCACTGATTAGCCGCAGCGCCAGGCCAGCCCATATCTCTAGAACGAGGTACTCTGTATATCAGAGAAAGGGTTGGCTCCCAAGCTGGTAGTCTACCTTGGGTTATTTGCACCAGCACCTTGCTGTTAAGTGGTCTGCTTTGTCTAGTGGTACTCTTTATCGGCAGTTATCCGCAATCAAGTCCCGACGGGCAAAGGCCAGTGATGTTAGACTATCGCAATCCATAGAGGCGAAATTCCGATAAACAGCTACTCAACAGGTACATGGCATGTTGTAATCCCGAGCCACTCTACTGGAGAAGTTGTCAACTACCAAAACTGCCAGCCTGTCATGGCCGTGGCTTCGCGACGTCACGATCATGCCCCCTGTCTATCCGGCCAGTGCTGGGAAGAATTGAGAAAGGTTGCCCTGACTTATGCATGCCGTCACCGGCCTGCCACATGCACCTCATGCGTCCTGTGAAAGAATAAGCAGGACTTGAGCAATTTCAAATGTCAGATACATGCTGTTATTCCCCAAGTCTGTCGCGCAAAAGTGCTTGATGGCCAGATTGGGGTATCTTCTTCTGGCTGATTGCCGAGTCTGATTCCGAGTCCGAGTCCGATTTGTTGGATTTGTTTACCCCTCACGCCTGCGACTGAATTGCGGCACAGGATAATGGAGCCAAAGACATATCAACCTCGGTGAGTTCTGGATTCCTTGCAATCTCTATCGTTCTACCACAGCATCTCACAATGACCATCGTCGACTGGCAAGAAAAAGCTCAGCTTAAGCAGTCTGAAGCTGCTAGCAAGATCCCTCCAGAATGGAGACTCTCTTTAGATATCCTGACTGCCATTTCCAACGAGTCTAATGTTCTCGACATTCCTACAAAGTGTGGTATTCTTTCTGCTCGCGAGCTCGACATCACCGAACACTACGACGCCACTGATCTCCTGCAGAGATTGGCGTCAAAAGAGCTCAGTGCCGTGGAAGTCACAACAGCCTTTTGCAAACGGGCTGCTATTGCTCAGCAACTTACCTTTTGCCTGACCGAAACGTTCTTCGATCAAGCCCTCGCCCGAGCTCGGCAATTGGACGATCACTTGACGGCCACAGGACAGACCGTTGGACCCCTTCATGGCCTTCCCATCAGCCTGAAGGATTGCTTCAACGTTGCTGGCGTACCGACCTCTCTCGGGTTTGTATCATACCTGGACCGTCCGGCTCCAACCACAAATTCGTCGCTGGTGGATATCCTCCTCGCCGCCGGCGCTGTTCTCTATGTCAAGACCAATGTTCCGCAGACCATGATGACAGCCGATTCGCATAACAACGTCTTCGGCCGTGTCCTGAACCCTTACCGCCGCAACCTCACAGCGGGTGGAAGCTCAGGGGGTGAAGGTGCTCTGATTGCCCTTCGCGGCTCGGTGCTGGGCATCGGCACCGACATTGCAGGATCCATCCGTATCCCCGCGCTGTGTTGCGGGACGACCGGCTTCAAGCCTTCTGTTCGCCGCGTGCCATACGGGGGCCAAACTGCCGCCGGCCGAGCCGGGATGGTAGGAATTACGGCTGTGGCAGGGCCGTTGTGCCGTTCCCTCAGGGACGCCGAACTCCTCCTTCGGACCGTGTTTGACTCTAAGCCTGAGGATCTCGACGACGGCGTGGTGGGTTTTCCGTGGTGTGATGCGCCCGCAAAGGATGTGCTCACAGTCGGCGTCATGGCAGAGGACCCCAACTACCCGATTCATCCGCCCATGCAGCGAACTCTGGCGCTCGCCGCGAAGAAACTCGCTGCGGCCGGTCATCGTATTGTCGACCTGACTGGGAGATTGCCTAGTATCTCTGATGCCTGCGAGCTGTCTTTCCGATACTTCAACATGGATCCCGACCAGACGGCTTTGAAGAAGATCTCCGATAGCGGCGAGCCCCCCATCCCCTCCCTACGCGCGACATACAATGTCAATGAGCCCGGGCCGGAGCCGACGCTGCAAGAGCTGTACGACATGAACGTGACGCGGGACGAAGTGATGGAGAAGGTGCGAAAGACATTCCTCGAGAATCAGCTGGATGTGATCATCGGTCCGGCTTTCCAGAGCTGTGCCGTTCCTCACGATGAATACGGGAAGCCACCATATACTGTCTTCTGGAACTTGCTTGAGGTAAGTTTGACCAACCTGATGTAGAAGCGTCGCTGACTTGGCAGTATCCGTCGTGCGTTCTTCCCTTTGGCAAGGCCGAGGAGGCTGCCGACGCCGAGTTTGTGAGAGATGTCCAGTACATCCCAGCTTGTAAGTCCTCTATCTTCTTGCAGAGAAGTGTAACTAATGGGGCGATCCAGACAAGCCCAAAGAAGTCGAAGGTGCTCCTTGCCACGTGCAGATCATCGGCAGAAAGCTGAAGGACGAGGCTTTGATGCAGCACGCCAAGGTGATTGAAAGTATACTGTTAAAGTAGAGGCCATGGAAGAGTCGCTGTTGGTACAAACGATAGTCAATTCTGTGTCTTGAGTCTGATATCCTTGTCCGGGGTTATCAATTAATTTCAAAGGCACAATCTCATAAATGTGTGGTGAAGGAGCGCATCCGTAGTGCATAACAAGCACATATAGCCAGCGACTGCTCAGAAATGGTAATACAATGATATGGTCCACGAGAATCTAGAACCGGTGGCGAAGAAGCATCCTCTATACATCTGACACAATCCCTACGGAAGACTTCCGGAAACTCGTCATCAGGCTACTTAAGGTCTAGAGCATCGAGTCCACATGGAGATGTGATGCTTAGCCTGGCAGGCTGTGTGTCGCCTGCGAAGATCCTCCTTAATTTGCAAAACTGTTGGACAATCACTGTAGAAGTTGTACACGGGCAGACACACAGATTCTTCATCCATTCTGACTGAAATCGTTGACCCACTGTCTTGAAACGAACGACGCGGCAGGCCTCCGTATGACACCTCCCATTGTTTCGAGAAAGGAAGACGCAGACTCGATAAGATATAAAGCTCTCCCACGACCCTCGTTAAAATACATCAACTGCATTCCAAACCACCGCAATCATGTTGTCCAAGTCTCTGATCACTGTGCTTCTCAGCGCCACACTTGCGCTGGCTACTCTCAACCCAGCAACCTCCAACACCAAGGGCAAATGCCCTGGTACCTACAACTGCTCTCGTTAGTACTACTCTGCCAGCTACGGAGTCATGTTAATTGACAGTTCACAGCCGCAAAGACCTCCAAGGCAATCCAGGCCGCGGAATGTTCCCACAACACGCGCACATCCAGTACGTACCTTCTCCGCCCTCTGTTCCTACAATAACAAGCATGCACCCTCTAATACCAAAGCAGAAACACAAACCTTTGCCGTCTTCGTCACGGACCACCAGTACGACTCCTCCCATGGAGCTCCCTACGGAACCTGCAAGGCGTACACCTGCACCGCGCCCACTGACTCGCAAATGACCGATGTCAACGAGGATTGCTGGACGTTCTTCTGGAAGTGAGTTACGGCTAGAGGCCACTACCAATACACACAGTACAATATCTGGATACTAATCTATGCAGTGACAATGGAGAGTCGTCTGGCGTCGGCACCGGTTGCATCAAGAGTCCTGATGACGGGACCTGCGGCTGCGAGAACTCGGACGGGACTTTTGTTTACGGTGGGACCAATTGCTCTTAGGCTGAGATGGCCCAATGCAAGCAATCTTTGAGTGTCATAGTTGATATGGACCATATGATTGTATAGCTGGCAGTACAGAAGTATCACTGTCCAAGAACCAAAGCTCGTTAGATGATTTTGCTGGTCCCTCTGTTCTCAGACACAATTGACTTTATTAAACTAGATAGCAAATGCATCATCCTCAATACATGGTTATCATTTATTGAGATTCGGACCAGACCATGGTCAATTACGACAAGAGAGTTCTCTTCACATTTGCACCCGACAGAATGACCTCCCAATTACTTCGACCTCCCGGGAATGCCGCTGTCAGGGTCACACTCTCGCCCTTGAAGACAGTCACATAATTATCAGACCAGAATACCGGGGTGATCTCCTCCTGCGTGTCCTTGTTGATGGCTGACAGGTGCATGAACACGGCAGGGGTGGCTGAAGGATTCTTCAAGACTACCTGCACCTGGGACAGGCCGTCCTTGGCGGGCAGCCGCTTCAGCGATGCAGTCACAGCAGCAGTCGGCATCGATATCAGTGCCTTGTAGTCGACGTACTTTGTAACGGGAGTGTAATACCAGTCTGAATTCTCCCAGTCCAGGACATCGTTCTTCGCGGACAACCAGTATACATTGCGGCTGAGGATGGCTCCTGTACTGGGGTTCTTGAGCACCAGCCGGAGGAATGCGACGTCCTTGATCTGAGTAACGGCCTTGACTGGGATGACCCTCTTGGAGGCGGTAGGTGTGGTATCAATCGTGACCTCCTGGTTGAAGAGCGATTTGCCATGCCGATCAACAAGGTCAACAGAGACGATGCGAGGCCCTTTCTTCTCAAGGGAGCGATTGATCAGGTAGACTGCACGCTCCTCGTAGTCATACGCCACGTGTTCCATTCTTCCACCGATCTTGGTTCCGAAATATGCCCCTGCAGGACTCAAATAATAGTCAAACAGCTGCCAGTGCAGATTCGGCCATGCGCTATTCAACATCCAGTATATGACTCCGGTGGCCGGACGGGAGGCATTCTGGCGCACAGAGAACGCTTCGAATTCTGCACGCGTGGCCTCATAGTCCATCATCTGCACCTTGAGGAGATAATCCTCCAGGCTGCCTGGGGCGCCGTACCGCGCAAAGAGAGCTTTGTTATACAGAGCGCGGTTATAGAAGGACGAGTCATACCGCGACATATGGTACTGGTTCTGATCGGGGTTCTTCCACAAGGAATCCAAGTCCTTTGGCGACAGAAACTTTCGCAGGCTGGTCAACTCGGGCGTTCCCACCCCAGCACCCTCTTCTGACCCGAATCCAAATGCGGCACCCAGCTGATCGCCATAGAAATAATTCGGGGGGACCCAGTCATACGGGCCGTCCATCTTCATACCAGACGGTCCGAGAACTTTAGGGTATCCCCGTTTGCTGGCGGACGCGATAATCGGCACCGGCCAGTCCATGCGATGCAGCGCATCGAGGTAGATCTTGGTTGCACGGTCGTTGGGCCAAAAATCGGATCCAATTAGAAAGGCTAGCATGGACGGATGGGTCTGCATCATGGCAGCTTCGTGGAGCATGGACGCATTGGCAATGGGGTAGTCCTTCTCGGTCCATTTTTCGCCGCTGGCTTCATCATTGTACTGTGCCTGTCAGTATTCCGCGTTGTTGAAGCACGGGCAAGTGAACTTACATCCCATCCCTCCCATTTGTCGCAACACTCCCATCCGGCAATGACCATCAATCCCATTTCATCTGCCAGATCGTATAACTCTGGATGCTCCTGCTTGCCCTCCAGTCGGACAGTGTTCAGCCCCATGTCGAGCATATACTGGAAGATATTCCGCACACGAGTGGCATCGAACCGGAGAAACAAATCAGGCGAGTACCCTCCCCCGAGAACTAGGAATGGCGAGCCGTTCACGGTAAACGCTGTGTCGTTATGAGAATTTACATGAGAGTCTACGTGGCGAATGCCAAACCGCCTTGGAAGCGCAACATCCGAGACCTGATCCTTGCCCACTGTCGCATTGACATTGACCGTGTACAAGGGCTGGGACCCCCATTGCGCCGGCCACCACACCTTAGGCTTTTCGATTCTGACAGTCATAGGTATGGTCTTTGTTTCATGTGGTTGGAGAGAGAATCGCTGGGAAAGCACAAGGCTCTCAGTGTCAGACTGGATGGACCCCTGTACAGTACCGGTGACCGTCTCATCCTCATGGTTCGTCACATCCACGAGAACATTCACCGTAACGGGCTTTCCATCAGGCTTTCTGAAGTCGGTGAGTACCCGCGGCGACGAGATCGACACCGGCCCCGTCTTTGAGATCATGACATCCCGCCATAGACCGGTGCCATTGTCCGCTGGGTACGGATTCCAATCCACAAACCCCTGCGCGAAATCCCGGAGATAGTTCGTCGGATACGCCTGGATGAGCAGCGCGTTTGCGTCAACACGCAGGTATTTTGTGATGTCGTACGTGTGACCGCCGTACGATCCCTGCTGAACCGAGCTCGGTGCAACCAGCACCCCGTTGACGTATATATCCGCCTTGGAGGTGATGCCATGCGTGTGAAGCAGATAATGCTCTCCTTGGCGGATCTTGTTCTTGATCAACAGCTCATGTCTGTATAGCCAAGGCGCGTCGAACTTGGCAGCGTCGCCGGTTTTGGTTTCCATGTTGTTGGAGTAGAACAGGGTCGTGTCGTCGTAGACGCCGTTCTCAAGTAAACCCGCCATGACGGTCGCCCGCGCCCCAACCTGATACCAGGAAGAGTCGTCATTCCCTGGGAGCGACCATGCAGAGACGTTGGACACCGCAAGGGAAGACTGCAGTCGCCATTGACTGAGCGTGGTCGTATCCCCTGCCGTCTCGCCGATCCCGTCGACAACGGTCACGCCAAAGGCCGCCACATATAGACCATACAACAAGATGATCCAATCCATTTTGAACGTGATTGAATTGTTGCTACTACCAAAGCCTTCGAGAGGGAAGAGGGAGAGATATATACCATCGAGGATCAGTCTGCAAACTGCCGGCGGAGATTTCGAAGATCTCCGGTTTCACCGTTGATTCTGCAGATCACACGGTCCTTGCATGGAGCTCTCACTGTGGCTTGTGATAGGCTGAGACTCATGTAACCATGGTAGTTTAAATGGGAGTCAGTTGAATGGCCGAATCCTGATCGGGTCAAGCGAGTGCCATAGTTACATCAGGCACTTGGGGGCCAAACATCCACGGTTGAACGAGGCGCATCCTTGCGAGTATGGATCTAGTCCATTGATTTCATGAGATACTGAATGTATTATCTCGTACATAGAGTCAGAAGGGAGGAATTCCAAAGCTGCCACAGAATTACTTAGTGACTCGTTTACAATTAGCAAATTCATAATCCCCTCCGGGTCCATGGACTCTCTTGTTTACTCTACATTAAGCTGCTTCTCTGCCTTTGATATTGCCTATACTTCCATAGACTGCTATATAGTACCTCTCCCCCTCTTTCTAATAGCTGCTATATCCCTACCTCGTGCTTGATCGTCCAAATATGATTATATGCCATTACTGCAATTTCCCAAAACAAGAACCTGGGGAAATCCCCACTAAAACTGGATGATTGGGGTCTAGCCGAATCGGGACCCCGCATTTATATTTATGACTCTTCCTGCTCAGAACCCAAAATGAAGCTCTCAATTACTCACCCAGAAATTGATTCTCGTATACTGCAGATCGCAATGGCATCGTCATCTCCGACCCTCAAAGAAAATATCAGGAAGGCCTACGACAATGTAGCAGTCAAGTACGCAGAATGGACGAAATCCAGCTACCCTACCCGCGTCCAATATCTGCAGAAGCTGCTCGCATGCCTTCCGCCCGCACCAGTGGAAAAGTCGGTTCTCGAGTTAGGCTGCGGGTCAGGCCAGCCGTGCACTGCGATCCTTGCTTCAGACCCTGCCATGAAAGTCACGGCGAACGATATCTCTCCTGTGCAGCTTGCCCTTGCCAAAGAGCATCTCCCCTCTGCAAATGTGGCTCTTATCGAGGGAGACATGATGGAGCTGTCGTTTGGAGATCACAGTTTCGACGCCGTCATTGCAATGTATTCGATCCTGCACTTGCCGAAGGAGGAACAAGTGACTCTCCTAAAAAGGATCTACAAGTGGTTGAAGCCTGGAGCCTTGTTTCTGGGGAGTTTTGCGGCAGGACTCAAGGAAGAGGACTTGTTTGATAAGCACTGGTTGGATGGGACTGATGGGGAGATGTTTTGGAGTGGCTGGGGAGAGGAGAGGACCTGTGAGATAGTCTCGTTAATCGGATATGAGCTGATTCTCAGGGAGGTTGTCGCTGAGATTGAGGAAGAGAAGGGAGAAGGAAGAGAAATTCCCTTTCTGTGGGTCCTGGGGAAGAAGCCAGATAATTAATCAGGTGGGGATAGTTCGTCCGACCTTCTACAGCCTCCTGGAACGATGATTGTCCAGTGTTAGGCAAGTATTCACTCACTGACCTCTAGCTTGGCGACTGCTCGAGGTCAATCCAAGCAAGTTTCCAAGGAAATTTCCAAGGAAGTTTTCAAGGAACAGTAGAAGAGGATCAATTGCAAAACTAGAATGCTCTCTGGAAGAGCTAGTTGCGATAAGAGCACATGGTTCGACTTTATTCTGAGTGTATAAAGATTTTCGTAAGGACAGACTCGCCTTTCTCGAGCTACAATGGCGCGACGTCGGCATTGCACCTGTTTGGACCGCAGAGTATAAGGTTAAAGAAGGAACTGGCCTGTCGGTTCAACGAACATCGCTCTTTCGTCGCTTTGCGCCGGCTTTCGGGCTGTTTTTTCCAACTGTCCTTGTTGCTCGGTCCGGCGTCAAGAACGGATTGGGCCTGTTGTACTCTGATATGTCAGACATTTCAGGGGATCCGGGGGCGCTTTGGCCCCGGGGAGTATTTGAGATATCGTGCGCTCTGTGACGGCTGACTGGGCGCTTCTCGGAGGGCGGTTCTTCTGTATCTGGCATCTCCTTTTCACTGGCTGCTTCAGGAGGAATCCTCAGTGCTGGAGATTTCGAAACTGTCCTAGTGGCCTTCTTGTGCGGTGGCTGGGGAATGGTGTGGGCTTTTGGAGTGTAGCTCAATCCGCTCCTGATCCTGCAATAGGCAAATATGCAAGAGATAACATAGCTCAGAACGGATGCGCGAGAAGCATTGCTCGAGAGCAAGAGCGAGAGCACCAACAGCAAAAGCAAATGCAAATGTGTCATCGGGGCCCACAAAAAGGATGCGAGGCGTTTCAATCCCTCGCAGCCGTCAATGAGAGTCAAAGCACTATTCCCCAAGAGCGGCCACATCAAGAACATGACTTGACGGTGAAACCCCCAGCCAATCCTCATGCGACATTCGTACTCGAAATAATCGAGATCTGTCACGTCAGTCCATGCTTTCAAGCGCAGCCGGAGGCATTTTTGACATGAGCTGAAGCCAATGTCGCTGTCCCGACATTCAGCGCGGGGGCACCTGGGGTGGCTAAAACGTTCCCCTCCCAGAAGACGAAGTCTATCCCTCCAGAAAGGCAGAAGTTGGGCATTCTCGTCATACGGACTGAGCTGCAGCCAGCGGGACCAGCAGTTCAAGATCTCCAAGGCCTCGGTCCAGCTTCCAGTACAGTATTCTCGGTGGCGCGTACCGCAAATGCATTTGTATGAATAATTCATATTGGCGAGTTCAGCGAGCGCCAATGACTCTAACCGCCCGTGCCAAGGAACTGACATTCCTCGGGGCACCCCATCGATCACTGTGAAGGTTCGGTGCCCGCACTGACTTTGATGCCGTTTCCCGCGCTTCAATGGCGTTGCAGATTTTCCCACTTTGAAATATCCCGCCTCGTCGCTCTGATCAGCGAATAGATAGGCATACCCTTTTTCGTCATTCGTGGCAGTCTTCAGGATCACCTCCTTGATATTGGTTTCCAGCTCCCAGATCGGCATTGGTCGCACAGACGCCGCGGGGGTCCCTTCGACAGGTCGCCCTGTGTCACGGCTCTCCGGAGAGGTACCGCCATTTTGACCGTCAATTGGCATGATGGGATGCCTATGAGTCGCGTCGTCCGCTGTAGCATTGAGATCGGATTAGTGCACGGTCCGATAATGACTTGGTCCAAAGAGGGATCCCCACCTGGATCGCTCAGATTCATGCCCGATTCTGTAATATTCTCAACATGATCCGGCTGTTTAACGCTGCTGTTTACTTGAGAACGATTTACATGCCCACTATGACGTGTGAGCCTCTGTGCCCGAGGGGAGGGCGAAGGACTATTGTCGGATAGCTGGCGAACCGATTCACAAAGCGTCTCCGTGTCCGAGGCATCCGGCCCATCAGAATCCGATATAAGTATGGGGTTCTCCATAGAATTACCCGATTCTGGGGGTGTGACCAGAATGGGATACAAAGCAGCTGATGGGGGGGTCGCTGGTGTGTCGTCGGACATTATGGATGGTGATTTGGTCGATCTAAAAAAAAAAAAAAATTCAAGCTCTGCGAACCAGCGGTCGAGAGAGGGAGGAATATATGCGTCCAGCTGTGCGACGCAATCCCAACTCCATCTCTTGCAAAAGCACCACAACCCCTGACAGGGCTATTAATCGCCCATAGCGCAGCTCAGCCTTGATGCATAGCACCGCCCAAGTTGCGGCTTACATACCTGTCTAAAGCAGCCCAGGAACGCCATTTCAGGTCAAAATGATCAATACCAGCGCCAGGGACAGTTTTAGGACGAAAAACCCTTGTCGCATGCTGCAGTAGGCCAAGGATATATCCAGTCATGCGCCACACGAGAATTCGTAGACATGTCAGTTCACAGTTAGTGTGTTGGCGCTACTGCGTGTACTCTGCCCTGTGTTTTGAATTGACGGGGGTTGGTTCTTAGTTTGTCACTAATGCTTGCTAGTTGAGAGGCTGGGGTGCAGTTCAGGGAGTCCTGTTTAATTCATATGCAGATTACTCCAGACAGCACTACTCTGTAATCTCTGACGGCAGTGTGGCCTGGACGGAAAGGCCCTTATCTTTGGTTAATTAGATTCTGATCTCGTGCAGGGCAGTTTGGTTGAGACCCTTGTAGTCTGAACTCCGACGAACCCCCACCTGCAAGACGAACTGTGTGACCATAAACCGGGAGAATCCTCCGGAATCCGGATATATGTAGTGTAATCAAACCTCGGATTTCTCCGTTAAGCCAGACATTCCGCGCCAGAGATCTATCGTGAGGTTATCCATTGTCATTTCTGGTCACATGAATGGATGCCCCTTTCACGCCGATAAACAAATCAAAGATACTTTGAGCGGGCAGAATCTCATGGCTCAGACAAGAACCATGAGTTCTAATTTTCGCTTTGGTGGCCAACAGCTAGATAACGGCCTGGTTGGATCGGTTTCTTGTCTGCGTGATGCCGCTAAGATTCCAAATCTGCCACAGGGCAAGTATCTATTGACCATCTACCACAGTAAAGGCATGATTTACAGCAACCAATCAGTAGCCCGGTAGCTTACAACTCAGCCTCGTTCGCATGCGCCTTAAAAGGGCCGGCGGCTGGATACAAACTTGCAGCTCCTCCCGATCACCATTTCATTTCTGAAATTATGTGCCATTGACTTCTTGTCCCATATGTCTATCCTTCTGAAATTACGACAGAGTTTGTGCCGATACTGTTCATGGCCGAGAGTCTTGGGGCTGCAGCGTCAATTGTAGGGATTGTTTCGCTCGCGGGGCAGATTTGCAGTGGGGTCCAGCAACTCTACGCCTTTGTGGACTCTGTCAAACAGGCTCCGTCGGACTTTCAGAACATCAAAAATGACATGCTACTCATAGAGAGGCTCGTAGGGCGTATGGCCGACGACTGCACCGGCCTCCCGGAGTATCTGGACAATGACATTCTCAAGTCCTCCCTTGAGCTGTGCCTGTCTCGCATTACCCGACTGTTGACAATCATCCAATCACTCGATCCCTCGAGCCAGAAGAATCGACCCATCAATTTGATAAAGGCAACCGTGAAAAAGGCGAGGGTTGCGGAGTTTGTAAAAGAGTTGGACAGTGCGAAGATGACTTTGATGCTAGTGTATCAACATCATACCCAGTCAGTTGTGGCCACCGAAATCTATTCCTGTTGGTCTTACTGACACGGCCCGCACAGGACATTACGCCCTCTAGGTATGAGCCAACTGGCCTGCCGTTCGACGAGCAATGCACAACCGATGGAGCAAAAAAAGCTCAGTACACAGATGGTAAAGTTCGGTCAATCGTGCAGCAACACGTCGGAAGTAATATACGCTTTTTGGCTCGGCAGCTTGTCCGTCAAGTCTCAAACAGTCACACGAAGACCAGCAAATCAAAAACCAGACACGGCAGCGACCGAGTATCGATCCGAGAAAAAGACGTTTACTCTGAAATCAACAGGATGGTGGTCGTCTCGCATCATCGAGCTGCAAGCTATCCGACAAGCGAGTCACTGGACGTTCAACCTACGACCATGGCAAGTAGTCAGTCCTGATTCTTTATTGTTTGCCTTTTGCAGGGAGGGAGATTTACGCAACATCCAACGACTCTTTAGTAAAGGCCTGGCCTCGCCTTTTGATATAACACCTGACGGTGACATGGCATTGCATGTTTGTATTTCGCAGTCATGATTGGCACTGGTGAGATGCTGATTATTCTGACAGTTTGCGGCCTTGTCGGGAAACCCGGAATTGGTGGCATTCCTTCTGTACAATGGAGCAGATGCACATGTCGAAAATACATCAGGAGAGTAAGCAGGTCCATATCCATTGCGCCGTCAATGACCAACGAAATATCAGGAACGCTCTTCATCTCGCAATGATTAGTCCTCGGGAAGAAGAACATGTGGAACTGGCCCGGTTGCTAGTGGAAAAAGGGCAAGTTGATCCCATGGGATCAGTAAGACAAACCGGCGTCGTACACTCATATGCCGGTCCGGTGGAGGCCTTCAGGTACCTCATCCACCAAGATGAGTTTCTCGTCGACCCGGAAGAGCGAAACCGTAGTGGAAGAACAATCTTGCACCATCAGATCTTCCATCGACTCTATTACGGGGAGTCCTTCGAGCGGATCCAGGTTCTTTTCGCTGCTGGTCACCATCTTTCCGGAGGCCACATTGATGGCGACCCGATCTATGACGGCTATTCCGCGCTGCATTGCGCTGCTCATGTCTGGGCTACTGCAAAACTCAGAGAGGGCGAGCACACAGCGCGGCAAAGTGAGCTGGTTCTGCGGAGGCTTTTGACTACAGGAGAGGGTATACATCGAATAAGCAGCCGAGGTTACACCGCTTTAACGACTATCGGCGAGATGATCCACTTTTGTAACAGAAGCCCGGCGCTGAATCAGGAGATTATCGCTGCATGGCTCAATCTGCTTTCGGAGGCAGGACACGACGTAGAGGCCTACTGCCTGACGGAATGCACCCTTGAGAGAAAGAGACAGGAGACTTCAAGATCGGCTTTTCCTAGGTTTCTTATCGTCTTCGAAAAGATAGAAGGAGTGCAGAGACTTAATAGCATGCGGATATCGATCTCCTCACTGGAACAGGTGATTGAAGTGGAAGATGAGGATGAAGAAGCCCCGAAAATTGAGAGCACACGAGCATTGTCATCCCACGTCGTTCCCAGTTTTCGGGAAAGGCGTACTGACGCAATGTTTCCAAATCGTTCAGTCTCTTTGGGTCTGAGGAAGCAAATATTTGCCTTCGTGATGTTCATATTGTTCATATTGCTTCTTCGTCAGACCTAGACTAGGACTGGAGGAAGAATGTTTATACACTAGCAACAATTACAAGTGAATTGTATGATCCTCTCCGTAACTTATATCTATAATCACAGAAGCAGTAAATGTAGAATAGACAATTGTAAAAGGATGACAAAAGGGGAGAAACCAAGCGAATCCAATCTGACAACAACGGCCGGTCCGTCTAGACACCACCGAACCCTAACCACGGACGTTCAAACAATAAGGTCTACTTCCTATGAACCCGGCAAAGTCCAGCATCATCCCAATCCTCACTCCCCACTCCCTTCCGAGCAATGAAAAGACCACTGGGATCCCATTTCTGCTTGATGCGATACAGTCGCGGATAGTTGCTTCCCCAGAACTCAGTCTGGAAATCTGGCTCGTAGGCATTGGCCTCATTCATATAGGACCCCATCTTCTTTCCCTCGACAGCCTTGAGAATTGGCATCTCAACGTCAGTCAGGCGGCGAATGATAGCATCCCGTTGAGCGAGGGTGGCAGACGGCGGCCAGGCGCGACCAAAATCGATATGGGTCGCTGCTTTTCTCCAGGCCGGATTCAAAGCGCTGTCGATAGTCCGTCCGTTTTTGGTGACAAGTCCTCCGGCGACGATGTGGCCGGTGATACCTTGTCCGGGATCGAACTTGATCTTCTGTAGAGCGGAGACCAGTTTCTTTGGGCCGTCGCTTGAAACAAGCAAATCGTGGGAGAATAGCCTTGAACCTAGGATAGTGTTATGGCCAGTTTGGTCTTCCCTTGCGGGAAGGAGGAGATCGGAGAGAAGAGTATGGATATCGGGGAAGGCCAGCGACTCGTATTCCGTAAAGACACCGGAGGTTTCGTTCAGCTTGGATCTGAAAGGCGCGAAGAGACGATCCATCATTGCTGTGCTGCTTTGATTTGCAGCCATGAGTATGATTGACAGTGACGAGACATTCAATGTCTTGTCCACCGGCATGTTGGGAGTCATCCAATAGTAGCCCCCGGCGTGGTCATTGATGGCTGGTAAAGCAGCATGGAAATCCGTCATCACCTGCCAGAAATTGGGATCCCCGGCCATGGTGCTGACATTGAGATTGCCAAAGACAACTGGAACCTCGTCAAAGGTGCGCAGGGTCACTGCCACAACAACACCAAAGGTGCCCCCTCCTCCGCCGCGAAGAGCCCAGAAGAGGTCGGTGTTCCGATAGTTGTTCGCAATAACCAGGTGGCCCTATGAGGAGGTTAGCCCGCATTCTTAACGTCAGGATGTGCACCTACAGTAGCAGCCACGACGGTATATTCGAGTACATTATCCGTGGACATGCCCTTCCAGGGCCCCAAGAAAGAGTGCCCTCCTCCCTGGATATACCCACCCGCAGCGCCAACAGTGTGTGAAAGACCAGCAACCACTGTCTTGCCTTTCTTTCCAGCAGCAGGATATAGCTCCTGCAAGCTGACACCAGCCCCAATTGTGATGGCGGAACCCTCTGATATGTTACTCGGAGCACCGCTCGGTCTGAAGTTGTCACTGAAATGGATATCCTTCATTCCATTAGTAAGGATCTGGAGTGACTGCGGCGCCGTTGAGCGACCAAGAAAGTCATGCCCAGAGTTCTTGATCGCAAGGCGAAGATTGTGTCTCTTGGCGAACCGAACAGCTTCTTGGATGTGGGATGCTTTCTCGGCCACGACAGAGTATAAAGAAACCCTCCCCTGACCGCAAGGCCCCTGAGGGTTTATAATCGAGCAGGTCTGGTTATGTTCCAACCACGAGTCCCAGTTTTCCCACTGAACGGCGCCGGGCTGCGCGGCTCGCCAGGTGGAATTATACCATTGCTTGGTGACAAGGTCGCAGGCTTCGGAGTCTCCTTCATGGCAGGGGGCAGCCACCGGCCGAACGGCGAAGAGATTACCATCAACGGAGCTGTTAAGGGCATTCCACTCTTGTGGAGAGGGCCAACAGGGCTCGTGGGGTCTGCAACGACAGGAGGAATTCGAACTGGCAAGAGCCAGTGCAGCAAAAGTGAGACTCAGTAACGCTTTCATCGCAGCTGCTATCTTGTAGATATGCTTCAGCTATGTTGAAGAATGATGGGAAACGTTGACAGCCATGATGACAGTTCGCTTATATATATACTACCGATAGAGTTGTCATCTATGTAGCGAGTACGACGACCCATGGATCCTAACATGCGCACTGCCTGGCCTTCGTACTCGCTAACGTTCAGGAGGTCAACTAGGAAATAAAGCACCAAACACAGTAGTCTGTCTGATCGATCATTCAGCTGAAAGGCATCAGAAGCAGGCTGATCGGCGTCACCGTCCGTTCGCTCGTATTCGACTGCGCTGTCACAGAGGGTTTGGTGGATGAGGCTGACATAGTGGGTCATACTCTAAAATGACTCTATTTGGATAAGATTATCCTTAGCCTTTGCCTTGAACCATTGACCGTCAGCCACAGGCAGAGCTTGAGTCCTTGGCCAAGCAAGGCTGCAAGATTCGCACTTAGACCGATTTGCACTGCCCTGTCATTTTCAACCGAATACGACCAATTTCTTTCATTGGCATAGTACAATTGCTGGAGCCACGGAAATGATTGCAGACCCTAGGGCTGCGTAAGCTGACTATCCAGGGGGCGCAGATCAGGCAATTGATCATCCAGTTGCTAGAAAGGTTTTCCTGGCAGCCTACATATGTTCTCACTATTGGGTTAATCTAAGGGCACTTAACTCTATCACAAGGTTAGTGTGACAGCTGGCCGTCACCATAGTTTGGGCTGGACGGCAGAGTTTGTCTTCAAACTTCCCAGGTCAACGCAGCACACACAATCTCTATCATAAAGAACAAATCAAAAAGTACGGGGACGAAATTCATAGCCAGTCTCATGGTCAATTACGGAGATCCCAGAAGGGTGTCGGACTCAAGTGCTGGAGCATTAGAGGTGTACATACTGAACGCAAACTATCGGAATGCTGATAGCAGTATTAGTATTGTTCGTTGCATCGTCAACCTAGATCAGAGTGGCAGGAGAGATTTGTAATATCATAGGCCTGAGCTCTATTCTCTTTTCATTTCTTTTTTCCTTCGAGCTACGTGTGACAGTATCGCTATGGCCAAACACTGATTGGAACAGCAAAATCCACTGAACTGGTTACTGCCAAAGAGCTGGACGGTGTGATTTCTAGCTAATGAGCTCTTGTACATGGAGACATGTCAAATCGCTGTCGTCACGCGGGAAGTTTCAGACCAGTCACCTCTTCACAAGCCTTGACCACCTTCTCCTGCAGGTTGATGTCCTCCGAAGCTGGCAACGGACGTCCAAGTACTCTCTTTGGCTCAAAATACTTTCCGGTCAGGTTTTGGTCGTAATCCCCCTCTGCCAACATCACGTAGGTATCTACCCCATCTTCCAGTTTATCAGGTGCCCCTTCGCCCCCGAGCTTGGTGGCTATCCAGCCTGGGTGTACACTGACCACGGAGGTATCTTTATACCTTCTGGCCACGGCATTTGCAAGCAGAAGGACATGCAATTTCGAGTCACAGTATGCCGGGAAGTCCTGGAATCTTCCTTCGCCGCGCTTGAACCAGAAAATATCCTCCACACTAGCGTCACCCTGGCGGTGCAACTGCGAAGAGATGAATACCAGCCGCTTAGGACGACGCAACAAGCAGGTCAGGATATATGGTGCCACCACGTTGACAAACACCATGGCGGGGATACCGGTGTCGGGAGTCTTGCGGAACGGCCCGTACAGCATGCCGGCGTTGAGAATGACAGCATCAAATTGGCCGATCGCGTTGGCTTCATCGGCAAGCCGGCGGGTTTCAGCCAGATTCGATAAATCGGCAATGAGCACTCCCGCAGCGCCGGGACAGGCGGCTTTCGCATCAGCAGCGCGCTTCTCGTTGCGCGCGTGCAGGTAGACGGTGTGGCCACGGTTCGCCAGTTGGCGTGCGGCCTCGAGACCCAGGCCGTCAGCGGAGCCGGTGATGAGCACACGGACCATGTTGGGTAAGTGTCGTGTAGCTGATGTCAAGTGGTTGATAGGCATCGAGGGATGGATGGTCTCCACTGATGCTCGTGGAGGAAAGGGGGAAGTTGAATCAGAAAGAGGCTTGCCGGACTATATATACCCACTGCCCTAGCTCTTCTACTTTCAGCCGTTAATGCTTCAACATCCGATGAGGTAAAATTAACCTTGACAATGCTTAATACCAATATTGCCGGCTGACAAATTGACTGGCATGGTCCCCGGATTTAGATGCTGTTAAGTCCGACTGTCCCCAAGGTTGAGTTTCTTATTTTGTCTACCCTGGGGGATTTTACAGTTCTATTAGCGATTGTTGTGCCTTCAATGGGGTTGTATATTGGCAGCCCATAGTGATCGGAGTAAAAAACAGATTGAGGATATTATCCAAGTCTCAACATTCTTACCCGATATGTCTGCACTACATGGGAAGATCACGGATGCAATCGTCAGCACTCTATCCTGTGGCAAATCTCCTCTGTCTTATCTCCGTGATCAATTTAAGTATCGGACCACGGATGGAAACTAATGACGTATGGCAAGCGCACCTTGATATCTGACGGATGAGCTGATTCTTCTGGAATATTATGTAGCCTCATTTCTGTGCTTCCGGTAGCCCCATTATATGCAGACTGTCACCGCTTAGCATCCGAGGCCTGTGGTGACAAGGATATCTAGGCACATTATTAGTGAACCAAACATCTCGACGGATTGCGAAAGTACTTCGAGGACGATGTACCAGGCGATCCTTCAAGATGGGACATTTGGAGGGCTGGAATGCAGCAGGATGGATACTTCGCTGACAGTGACCTTGTTCGTCTTATGTTAAACGGGGGCAAGAACGTTTGATAAGCGTAGCTATCATTACCTTAGCATGCCACTGATGTTGCCAGGGGTTTTCGGCGCCAGGAATATCCCAAAGTCATGGAAGCCATTGAGAGGCTCGGGATTGAACAAGGGACGGCAATCGCAGCTGGCGACTCTGAAGGAGTTGTGTAGGCTTAGACGGAGAGGAAATTGTAATTGTGCTTGTCACAATGATGTAACTACTACAAGACAGCCATTAGTAGTCTGATCGAGCAGCCCTTTGAATATCAAATCTTCCTAGCCGCATGCACATGCGAAACGAAGGTGTTGAAGCCATCCACCATTAAGAACATCAATTGGTAATGGCGTCCTTCAATCCGAATATACCTGTCCGGGGCAATCCCTTCCTCGACATCCCCTCCGACATAGACGCCCACCCTTTCCGCTTAGTATGGGAGGATATCTGCTCCGTTTCCTATCTAGCCAGACTGCTACCGTCCATCTTTTTACCTGTTCTACCTCTAGGATCTGGACCTCTCGATGAGCTCTACCCGAATTGCCACAATCTATGCGGCGTTTCTTTGCATGTTATACTCATTATCAGCCAGGTGTTCCTAACTCTATCGCTACCAGTTGCTCTGGCAATCTGTTGGATATTCCCGACTGGTGTACATATAGCATTTATTGCAGCATTTACCTTTTTCACGATGGTAATAGTCCGGCTCCTGAATGGGCCGCCAACAGGCAGGTCCCTGATCGGTATTCCGCAAACAAGGGATCCGGTCAACGACGAAACCGAGCCGTGGTTTTTTATCAACGGAATAGCCACCGGGTATTCAGTATCCAGCCAGGAAAGAACCCCTGCTGATTGATACAGGAAGCACTGGCACCAATCGAACCTAACCGCCCTGGCAGACACGTTCGGCCGGCAAATCGTGGGCATCCACAATCCAACGTACGTACACCTTCCTGGTAACGTACATTGCTAAACAGCCACTACAGGAAGGGCGTGATCCTCGATCTCGTTGAATGCCTCATCCAGCGTGATCTCGAGTACAAAACAGCTGACATCCGGCAAGGACGGGCGCAACTTCGCGCCGCGCTCGCCGCATCTACTACGAAGAAAGCTGTTCTCATCGTCCATTCGCAAGGCGGGATTGTCGCGTCCTCGATCATCGACTGGCTATATGGCGAGCTGAGCCAATCCCAGATACAGAAACTAGAGATATACACCTTCGGCAACGCAGCGAGGCAGTTCCGCAACCCGCCGCTGCACGAGCTGCACCACAACGATCCGGCTGGAACGACACCCCGGAGACAGATTCAAGGGGAGCGAGCAATCCGGAATATCGAACACTACGCAAACACCAAGGACTTTGTGGCGAATATCGGGGCGTTGCAGTTCACGGCGTCTGCGGGCGCGTATTCAAATGCGAGTGTGTTCTCTGGGACTGTCTTTATCCGGGAGGGATCAGGGCATTTGTTTAATATGCATTATTTGCATCCGATGTTCGGGGAGCATAGTGCGTTTATGGAGAGTACGGTCGATGTGCGGCCTCGGAATGGGCCGGGGAAGACTGTCTCCATGCGCATGAGGGAATTGTCTAGGCTCTACAACTATAAGAATGGGAGGAGTCCGGAGGATGAGGATGCCATGTGAGTAAGGGTCTTTGTTGAGTACACTAAAGCGTTCAGCCACCAGTTTTTTGGATAACTATGTAGCTGCTAGTGCAGTGCGCACGTCTTTCGCATTACCTAGCATAGGAGACCATAACGTAATAGGTTTTATTCCATCTTATGAGGAATCACAATGTTGAATATGAAAAAATTGTCTAACCCGCAACCTTGCCATTGTTGCGAATTCAGCCTACAAGGGAATATATCCTGAACACGGGTAATATGCCTCCAGATTCGAGATTCGAGGCGAAGGATTGTAAACTAACGCTACGATCCTGTCGTTTGTCTTTATGAGGCTGTCTTCATGAAGTTGAATTATGTCTACAGGCGGACTCAGTTACATGCATATCTGAGCGATTAATGGAAGGTGCTTTCATTCTTAACGGTGGAGAGGCCGTTCTTCTAATGTACATTCTGATACTATCTGGATGAATGCAATGTATATGGCGTAATAAAACATTAGAAAGGTGCCCTGCCTAACGATGACCTGGGGACAAGCCCTCATTCAAGATCATTACGGCAGAGGCCTCCTCAAGATGATAGATAGCCATTTTGCCACCCACGCACCACATCGGCAGTCACAGCTTTGGAGTAATTAACACCTGGTGTGTTCGGAAACGAGCCCTCCAATACAGGAAGGGGCATTTGCTTCCACACCTCTTGGATGCGCCTAGCAGAGGCAAGAAATCTCTGCTGGATTTCAGCGAGGTTACCAGGGACGACGAGCTTGAAGTCGCGTTTCCGAAACTCCCCGTTTACAAGGACGTGCTCCACATCCCCGGGGTTAGAGTGCAGTATCACCGCTGCCACCGGGTCAACCCAACCCAGCATATTCGGTGAGGTACCGTCAAAGACGACGAGGTCAGCCTTTGCGCCTTCGACAAGTACACCAATGTCTGGACGACGCAGTGCAAGCCCGCCCGCACGAGTTGCCAATAAGAATGCTTGTTCGACAGACATGGGGTTATTGGGAGGAATGTCCCAACAGTCGAGGACCTGAGCGTACAGGCGAAGCCTCACCTCCTGCAGCCACATGCGCGCTTGTCCGACGATATCGGCGCTGTAGGTGAAGTGGGTGTCGATTCCCAGAGAGGATTGGTCCATAATGTACGGGCTGCTTGGGTGGTCGTGTCCATAGTGTCGCTCTGATTCCCCAGTGATGGAAATATATTGGTTTGTTGAGCGAAGCAGCTCGGCGTCCTTCACTGTCAGGTAAGAGGCGTGGGAAAAGACAATTGGGATAGATGTGTTGAGAAAGTTGTACTGATTGACCAGTTCAGGGCTATTTGCGTCTGTTTATATCTGTGTCAGTGATTGCAGAGAAGCTTGAGGTGGTTGGGTTCATACAACTCCAAGGACCGCCAAGGTAGTGTATTGTGAATGCAGAAACGTTTTGCGACCTGAAATAAAGTCAGCCCTGCGTATCTCAATCGAGGAAGCCTCGTACAATGCCAAGGAGGTGATCTGCTCAATCTCGGCAGCATCTTCCAATGCGAAGTTATCATAAGCAATCCCTAGCGACACAGTGTCGCTCTTTCGCCATGGACCATGCTCGGCAATGCGAAGGAAATCGGCAATCTGATCCTCTCGGGTATAATTGGAAGCCCAGGTCGCGTCGCTGAGATTATGAAAGGCATAGCACCACCAGGTCCTGGCTCCGCTGTCCACCGAGGCTCGGAGGCCAGCCAGTGCAGTCTCACTAGACCAAGTATGATGCGCATGGTCCAGGATGGAAGTTACCCCGCTGTTAAGAGATTCGTACAGCCCAGTCAACTGGCCTATATATACATCCTCTGGGGTGAAGATCTTCTTGGCCGGTGAGAATTCACTATATCGCGCAAAGTATTCCGCCAGACTGGTGTTCGAACCCAATGTTTTAAAGGCCGTCTGCCAGGCATGTCGATGAGTGTCCACAAACCCAGGGGTGATTATCTTGCCGTCGGACGGTATAACGGTGGTATTAGCCGGGCGTTGAAGATGCTCTGACGCTGGCATGATTGCTGCAATGGTGTCCCCGGTGACAAGCACGGAGGCATTGCGGATCACCCGTAAAGTCTCACTAGTTTTGTCGAAGGAAATGACCGCAGCTGCGTCTTGGAAGAGAATCGATGCTTTGGCTAGGCAAATGCCAGCGTACAGGAATAACTGAAGGCATAGAAGAATTTTGGTTGACATCTTGGTCAGAAGCATTTCCGTGCTCATATACATCCGGAGGTGACTATTGCAGAGCTGATAATGACAGGGATAGGAGCCCTAACCATCTTTATAACTACGTGACTGACCTTGACTTGGTGCTTCTAGCTGGAATAAATCTTGGTTCTCAAATCAATTCTACAATGTTGCATAAGCACGTTGATGGATGCAAAATCATGTGCCAAAGTTTGTCAGCCTTTACTAAATTCACGAATTGTCTACGCAGCTCTGCTTTGTTTGATGACTGTGACCTACTCCCGCTTATAGTCTCCTACTAGAGATGGAAACAAATGATTATTAATTAATGTAGGGGAAAAGCTCCCGAGTACTGAATTCCAGAAGTACACCATGACGAAAAGTGGCAGACTTCGTTCCGCAGGGCCCGCGCGGGCCGACTACCGCTGGCCGCGCCTGTTGTGCGAGAGGAAATAGAGGCATTTCCTGATAGTGAGCAAGCATGTATTTAGACTCGGATCAGTAGTGATGATAGTTGCTAGTTGTTCAAAATTTAATGGCAGAGCAGCGGCCATACAGGTCGGAAGCATACGATTTAGACAGAACTCTCGTACCGCTAAAATCATACAGCATGCAGCTAAGCGGGAAGATGAATGCAGGACTCGACAACAGCCGGTCTATCGAAGAAACCCGTCGGATTGAGCATGACTTGTCAGTGACGTTGGAGAGGGAGTATATGGTTAGTTTTGAGACGGATCCCTTCAGGGACCCTCGAAACATCGGCTACACAAGGAAATGGCGGCCATTGTGGTGATTGTCTCTCTGGGGTCACTCTGCGTGTATGCATACCCCCTATTGACTTCACTGTGAGCCTTTAGTTGATGCGCTCTAGGACGTGCACGTCATCTATGTATGCAATGACGTCCCAGCAACTCACAGAACAATTTCACTGCTCATCCCTGATAGCCACATTGGGGATTACAACTTATATTTTTGGACTCGGTGAGAAGACTCAGACGACGACACTCGTCGATACTCGGAATGACCGACTATATCCCTAGGAGTTGGTCCATTGTTTTTGGCTCCGCTCTCAGAGGTTAGTCGCAACCCTAGTGCTCCAGGAGGCAGCACACGATCCTCACGAACTACAGTTGTACGGTCGACGAAACGTCTACATTGTATCATTTACTCTTTTCTTGATATGGCTTGTTCCCTGTGCAGTAGCCCGCAACATTTAGACTATGATCATAGCGCGGTTCTTTAACGGCCTGTCTGGAAGCGCGTTTCTGAGTGTCGCTGGCGGCACAGTTGGTGACCTCTTCCACCGGCAGGAGCTCGCGGCCCTGATGAGAGTCTATACTGCGAGCCCGTTCATTGGTCCTGAGATTGGTCCTCTGTAAGGCATCCTCGTCCTTTTCATCCCATGCATCATAACTAGTTTATCTAGAGTTGGAGGCTTCATCAATACATACACCACACGGTACCCCGCCCACAACTCTGGAAGACTGAGTCCCGTCACTGACTTCGTAGGCGCTGGACATTTTACGTTCTCATAATATGGACTGCTTCGATTCTGGTACTTAGCTGTGTTTGCCTCCTGGAAACCTACCATCCAGTGTAAGTCCCTCATCCGTAATGACCTATTCCATCGTCGGCTGGCTGAGAAAAGCAGGCTGTTGAAGCGCATGGCAGTAAGGCTTCGCAAGGAGACCGGAGATGATCGGTGAACGGCCCCTACTGAGAAGTCATACACCTCCGTCCTGCAAATGATCCGCTCTTCCGCATACAGACCGATGCAGCTATTGGCATTTGAACCCATGTGCATGAATCTGTGCGTATTCTCGGCCATCTTGCTCGGCATCCTATATCTCTTCTTTGGTGCCTTTGAACTAGTCTTCTCCCATGTCTATGGCTTCAATCTCTGGCAAATCGGCAGTTCGTTTTTGGGGATCCTTGTCGGAATGATGTCAGCAATCCTGACGGATCCCCTGTGGCGTAGGAACTATGCCCGTCTCGAACGCAAACATCAAGACACCGTTGGGGAGAAAAACGAATTCAGGCCAGAATGGCGACTTCCTCCTGGTCAGTGTCCCGAGCACGCCATCATTGCCATTGTGTGTTAACAAAGCGGGTATGAAGCAATTGGTGGAGCTCCCCTTGTAACAATTGGAATCTTCATTTTCGCGTGGACAATTTACCCACAGGTCCACTGGGTGGTGCCCATTATTGGAAGCGCGGTGTTCGGAGCAGGGTATGATATCTAAGCCCGGACAGACGACTGGAGTGGTTTGTTAATCATTCTCATATACAGCACTGTGCTCGTCTACTCGGGGGTATTTACGTTCCTGGTGGACGCGTATCCGACTTACGCTGCGAGCGCTCTGGCTGCCAACAGTTTTGTAAGCTCAACGTTTGCAGGGGTCTTTCCCCTGTTTGGCGTGCAAAGTCAGTGTCTCCGTCCTTTGACGTTGGATGGCCCCTCAGAGAGGTTACTAACGATTGGCGTGTAGTGTACAACAGACCCGGCTATCACTGGGCGACGTCGCTGCTAGGCTTTCTGACGCTCATGATCGCGCCCTTCCCGTAAGTAGCCTTGTGTGCAAGACATTGTACTTCGCAATGCGTATTTGATGGGCCTCTTAATCTATTGCTGACAATCCGCAGATGTATATTCTTCCGCTACGGCAGTCGGATCCGGAAGAACAGTCGATTTGCAACATCACACGCCTGAGAGGCAGAAACCAAACCATACTGTATATATGTATTTTTGCTGAAAGTGATAGAAATAGAAATAGAAGTAATAATAGAGAACTCAGCATTCACAAAAGGATATTTGATGTTGCAAGCTGCTTAGCTGTCAGTATAATATTAGGATCTGCTCCATACTTTTGATCTCTACGCACTTGATATAATCATCTGTATTTACAAATACTAGATATAATCAAGTCAGTCAGAAAACTGTATACTGTATGTCGCACGTCCGCAGTTTGCGGAAGGGTATGGTTCTTATCACGAAGAATAAGCCAAGAGTGGAAAAAAATCCAAAGACAGAACAAATATGTACATATATAGGAGAGAGTACATCTAGGATGGGTGATGCGACAGGCTGACTTTCAATGAGCCGGCAGAGTCGAAGATCAAGGGGCCAAATATGACATGCACGTCGACTGGTAATCTAGAAGAACCCTCGCAGGCTCTTGCAGTAGGAATATGGCCGGTTTAGTAGGTAGAAAGGTGGAGACTGCAACCAGTGCTACCACCATACTAGGCTGGACGAGTGAGGTTCTTTCAGGCGTCAGTATAGGGTCTGTCAGCAATGATATTGGGCTGATAGCAATAGCCTTCGGTATATGCATGGTGGAGATGTTGATGGCTTTTTCCGTATACCACCACACTTATCGTCGCATTAATACTAACAAGGTTGGACACGGCCGGCAATGTTGACAAAGTAGTTGGAAGAGTGCGAGATACCGGGAGACAGACAGGGTCTGTACAAGACGATGTCCATAATTTCTCGTGAGTCAGTATGTCCTGATGATCTTATCTGTTGCTAGTCGGACCTAACGCTGTTCAACTCAGGACCCTTCTGCATAGTAAGATAATTCTTTTTTTGAGATACCTGACCGACTTCGAGAATGAATGCCTCGAATTACTATGGTCTGGCTCTTCCTTTCCATCCGCTTGGGATGGGGGAGAAGCATGGTCTGTGTTATGGGTCAGAGAATGATTGGTTGATCTGCGACTTCATATACTGTTATTACTTATAATCCGTGTTCCCTGGTTAGCATGCCACGTACGACGAAAGTGTTACTGTTTCATCCACCGGCCTTATAATGCGTGGCGGTTCATATGCTTGCCGTCGGTGTTGTAGGTGTCCAGCACCGTTTGTGTCGGCTATGTCCGCTAACGATCGAATGAAGGGGAGGACTGCATCTTCCGCAAGCATTTCGTATGCATAATGAAGGACCGGTTCCAGTAGGATCGGTGGGGGATAAGAAACTTCAGGTGCGATTTCCATTAAAGCGTCTCGCATCCACCCTGGTATGTTAATCTCACGCGGAGCATTAGGAACAATGTATGCATCCTTTATATGTTGCCATTCCCGGAAGAGGTACGAATCCTCTCTTTCCTTCGGGTCTTTACCTGACACGCTGAAACGAGCTAGGGAAAGATTATAGCTCTCACGGTAGTGCTTCACCTCGGAGATGAACTCGAGCGTTTCGAGGCAATGGTTCCTAGCGAGGAAATCCACAAAAGCCTCGAACGTATATGGTTGGTCACTCGAGTGGGATAGGATATCGTTGAGAGTCGTCCTGCAATGCCGTTGCAGCTTCGTTAACAATCCCTGTCTCATAAAGCTGCTCAAGGCTAGGAGAACCCCGGGAAACTTACATGAAGGATCCTTAGCAATCAACCTTGCCAGTTTCCAGTATTGTCAGTCCTTAGGAGCGATCATACGGGATGGCGATTTTGGCAGTACAACCGCCACATATTATATGTGAAAAGATATATGTTATTTTCATTAATATGATTAGAAATCAATTGCTAGCCCTTGAGCTCCTGACAGTAACGTATGACATAAGTGATCTCCTGATATCGTTCACATTTTGAGTTGATCTAGAACGTGATAGTCTTTGACTTTCTGTGGTTCCCGGGGAAAATGAACCCTAGCTACAGCAAAGTAGGAGTTGAGTTCATGAGATTCGCCTATACTCACGGCCTCATTGATCCATTACCATGGTATCTTGATTTCAGTCTGGCTGCATCCTCCATCCTCCCTCTCGGACTCCCCCAAGGACATATGTGGCTGCAACCACGATAGGTTGCGGTAGTTCCTTACATGTTATGCCCTCTAAAATATTAATTATTCTTATCGAATATCATAGCATTTACAATATAACAATGAGCATTGACATGGTCGCATTATTCATCCAAAAAGTCTTCTTGGTACTCAATCATCAAACAACATCACTGCCTCGTCAATCTCACGGGTTGAAATCAGTATACTTTCAAGGGCCTCCGCCCTCTCTCTCCGGCCAATTTCTTGTATGTCTGAGACCACCGAAAGTGACGTGCACAGGCTGACCCCCGTACTCCGGAGGTTGAGCCCAGGAGCGCGAGGCATCTCTTCCCTGGAACGTCAACCGTTCTGTCGACTGGTCCCATGGAAAGAAACCATGCACTCAAGTGTGGCTTGTCCTGTGCAAAGGCGATGTCTTTGGGAGACCCTATTCTCAATCCATCCTTATCCTGCCGATAATGTCGAAACGAAGTAACTTTTGCACTCCATGGTATAGGACTATGTTCTCGCTGTCTTCGCCGTAATGCAGAGGTCGTAAAGTCAAGCTTCTGATACGCCAATCTGGTTCGTCAGTAATGACGAATCAGCTTGAGATTCTAAAAAGCGAGGCACGTTTTGTCGCTATCACTGTATGGTCACCTAACTATTACCTTTCCCATCTATCTCACTACGTCTACGGTAATGCCTTTATTCCCAAACCCTCAAGCTCATCAACCTCTCTTGTTGTCGCCAATCTCCCTTCCTGAGGAGTGCTACCGCTCAGCTCCACACCCCTCGGACACTCAAGCTCAACGCTTCCTTCCGACGTATCCGACCTATATGTCTGCCGGTGGCGACTCTCCTTGCGCATCACATTCGCTATAGTCGGCACACTAGACAAACTAGACATGTGGCGATAATGAGGCGGTCTAACCGGGCTCGCTTCATCCTCTGTACTGGGCGTGCTAACCGTGATAGGAGATACATAGTCCGTACCCGAAACGCCAGGGGGCGAAACTGGACTGGGGAGGGAATTATTGTTGTACGGCGTGGGAAGTTCCACAGGGAGTGTCGTAGCATGACCTTCGCAGTGGTTAGCGGGGTAAAGGAAAAGGAGATTGAAAAACTGACCTAGCATCTCATATACGGGATCGCTACCTGCCTCCACGCTCTGCGGTGATACTGCTGTTGCTGGAGTGATAGTTGACTCATTCGTAAATACGCTGTACCCCGTTGGCGCTGTCGTGTCGCCGGATTTCGGCACGCCAGTTGCCGACCCGCTGGTGTGCAACCACCGTAGAATCCAGGATCGGGTTGATCGATCACCTGTAGATTGTGATTCTCGGAGCTTGTGACGGCGACGGAGAAACCAGAATATCGCCGCTGCTGAGATGAAAAGGAACCCTAAAATAACACCGATGATGGCGCTCGCCCACTTGGGGAAGCTGGACCCTTTGTCCGCGGCGGGGGCAATGGTGGGTGAGATGCTGCTAGTGCTGTTGTAGGGGTACCAGGTACTAATGGTGTTGGTGTACTTGGTTTTGAACACATCTGCCAAAGAGGCATTGGTCCAGGAAATGGGTGATGCTTTTGTGGCGCCACCTTCGGAGCTGTAGCTTGTTAGTCAGGTCATTGTTTAGCAAACTTGGATACGTACTCTCCCCCGATGACAGTAGTGATCAGGTCCGGGACTTTGTACTCGTTCCAGACGTTCGGATTGTAGGTGTTTTGGAACCTGCCAGTATTCAGGTTGAACACTTGAATCACTCCACCGTCGAGACAATGCGTCGGGTCAAGATGAACGCCTCCGAGGACCAGCATTTGGTCCGGATATGGTTTAACACAGCGGTGACCACTCCGGCCATGGGTAGTATTTCCGCTGTAAAGCTTGATCCAACTGAAGGAGGGCAGAGATAAGACGTAGACATCGTCGGACGGCGTGTTCTCCATGCTTAGCCCGTCGTAGCCGCCGTAAATATAGATGTTATGTGAGGAGCCGTCTTGTGCACTCGCATGAATCGAGCAGAACTGCGTCAACTGAGGGGGGATATCCCCGGTGGTGTTTTGCAGATACCTATTCTCAATGAGTAGTCGACTGTTTTGCTGGTCCAAGAACTCACCATTTATCACCGCTGACATCGTAAACAGACACTGTCTCCATAAGCCCTGGGCTTACACGCTTACTCGCATTCTGCTGGGCACTTGTCAACCCGTCCGACGAGAAGATCGTGGCTGGATTAATCACTCCCCCAATCGCCACCAAAACCCCGGACTCGGCGACAGGAACCCAAACGAGCTCACCATTAGCCCGCGCAGGAACATGCGCCGGTAACGACAGATTAGACCACTTGTTGTGGCGCATACTAGACATATCCACCTTGATCATGCGGTCAGACGTCACGTTGGCCGATTTGTCGTCAGCGTAGATAGGTCCCCAGTCCTTTCCCCGCATACCGCTGAAGTAGAACCCGAGGTTTTCGTTCGGTGCAGAGACTCCGGCGCCATTCGTCACGTATCGGGTCACGCCAGTGTCGAGGTTGTCGATGATAAAGCCGGGTTGCCAGGATTCTCGATCCGGACCATACTGGTATCGTTCGTAGCCGAGAACGGTGTTGCCAGCTGGGGGGTCTTGACTGTCTGTGAGACGGAGGAGGCCACTACATATGGTCAGCCGGGAATTGGTGAAGAGAGAGTCGAAGTACCCGTAAAGATATAGCTCGTTGTCGTTCGTAAACATCGCTCCATCGCGGTAGGTTGGGGCAATATTGTTTGCGATTCCTCCAGCTTTCGATATGTTGCCGAACAACGCAGTCAGGTTTGAGATTGCTGTATCAAATGATGTGTTGAGATTGAGGTAGTAAAGAAGCCCATCACTGTTTCCTGCGCTTTGTTAGCCACGACCATCCCTGAGGCTGATGATACTTGCCATCGTTTGCCAAATTAGACGTGCCATCAGCCAAGTCTCTGTCAAAGGCCGTCAGTATGGTTGGTAGAGCGAAAAGGAGACATACCGCTTCCACCACAGTGACCCTCCGTCAAGGTAAACAGTGTCGCGAATCGTACTAACTGAGACATATAAGCCTTGGCAGCACTTGGGCAGCTTGGACGGAGTATACCTCGAACTTGATCCCAGTTACACATAGACACATTGACATTCCATCCTTGCGCTAACGAACAGCCGACCAAAAGGGCAGATATGCCAGCGGACCTTTGCCAACTGAACCGCATTCTCTGCGCAGGGATGGTTATGACAGAATCAGAAAAACAGCTCGGTCCTTCTGATGCCGTAGTTGTTTTTCATAAATCACATTACCGTACTAGGCTGACCATATTACGTCGAATAGAGAAGGGCGCAGGTATTAGCATTCCCAGATAGTAAAGTCTGACCATGGCCCAATGTGCTTGCTCAGAAACGCAAACAAAGAAAGCATGATGCCTGAGAGCAACCAGAAATCGAAAAAGATTGTCGGACGAAAGAAGTCAGACAGACTATCATCTAGCCATACTAGCATTGCTAATCTGAGACCTAAAGGCTAAACTGCAGATGATGGAGAAAAGATGGACCTCATGGTCTGTTATGTACAATGTGTGTCATGCATGACAATCTTGAAGATGGCGAAGTCTGCGCCTTTGACGGAGACAGCAACGAATCAAGTGAACATACTTGCCATAGGGACGAGGTTCGCGAGGAAACCATCAAACTCAAGGCAGTTATTGTTCAATAAACCGTCCCTATTTGTTGCTCGTTTCCCTTTTCAGCTAGTCCTTGTTTTCTTTGTCCTCGACAGTGCCCCGGACCACGTTCGACACTGGAGGTGGAACAAAGAAAGAGGGGAAAGAAATAGAATGCCTTCATCAAGTGATGACCAGTAAGTAATCTTGACATTGCGTTGCATTTACCAGAAAGAGGAAGACGTGAGCAGCAGGTGGGGATAGACCGTTCAACGGGACTCACCAGATGATTCGCCCTTTTCAGGATTTGACAGGAACGGAAGAGAACGGGTTTTTGCTTTGATCTGCTTGTATTTCCGTGAATATGTCGCTAATAATGAAAGTAGAATTACTATTATCATCTCGTGAAGTAGACTCTTGAGCGATGCAACCAGTCGTCAACCCTCCCGGCTACCTTGCTCCGCACCTAATCCGGAGTCGCGTCTATGGACAAGTTCTCATGCTCAATCATCTGAAATTTGGTAATGCCTATCATAAACAGTGATGAGGCACATATCTGGAGGCTGACGCATTGACTGTCCAGCTTTAGCCTGATATGGTCGTCAGTAACGGCACGCAGTAGACTTGTATGCATACCCAGCAGGTAGGCTACCTGCTGGCTGCGAAATGTAGACATATCCACAAATACTGCCATGTGGACTGGAGATTTCTTTGTTATTTTAGTGATCGACCAGGGCCTGCGAGGTGACATCGACTAGGAATTGAGTTTAGTTCTTTGTCTACCAGCCACCATGACATCCAGCCCGGGTACGTGCAACAACAGTTGGTTTTGTTAAGGATCGCAGAAAATATTGGCAGTCTACACCGAAGAGTTTGCCATAACATTTCTAGAAGACCTTCTCAGTTTCTACATTCTAATTGCCTTCTAGAACAACTTTGCTATTGCATCGTACGGACGAGGGCAGTGAACGTCATGCAGTTTTCGCGCGCAATTTGTCTGGTCTGCATAGCGGCCTATTCCCCAGTATTGAGTGCTGTTTTAGCAGAAGATGTGACAGTAACAGAGACAGTGCTTGAAACAGTCACTGTTTCTGAACCTTGGGAGGTCAGTTAAACGTCTATTGTTCGATATAACTTCTAAGATGCAGTAGGCAGCAACCAGCCTACCGACGAGTGCTACGGCATACTCAGCAGTGGCCGAAACATCAACATCACCTGCTGAATTGCGGTTAGACACCCCCACAGTGTTATTGCCAACGAGCTCCTCGGCATACTGGTTGATTCCAGGACCATCACCGATCTTAGGCGCAGAGACAAGCACTTCGACTACTATTACACCACCGGCATATACTTTAAGGAAGAGGGCAAATCCTCCAAAGTCGCCGGCCATAATCGCAAGAGCCCCTGCTACAATCACAGTAACTTCGACATCAACAGTCACAACCTGTCCTGTGTGTACGAACACACCAACTACTACTTCTACCAACACGCCAACAATAACACCCCCTGAAACTACACCAACGACATCCACAATAACCAGTACTCCTGTCACCACGCCGACAGTAGGACCAGGATCTACTGTAACTACGACTGTGACTGTGACAACCACTGCTCCAGGCCCTACAGAGACTGACACTGTCACCACGACTGTCGGCTTGCCAGGCACCACGGAGACAGACACCCTCACTAGCACAGTCACTATTCCGGGAACTACGGGAACAGATACTGTCACTACAACCATTGACTTACCTGGTGCCACAGTGACAGCCACTCAGAGTTCAACCTCAACCATTACTATCACGGCTACCACAACTCAGTCAGGGACTACCTGCGCTGCAACTCCAGGCGATGGAATAACCCAAACCACCACAGTTACTGTTAGTTCTGAAGGTGCAACGACCATGACATTGACTCAGACAGTAACTCTACCCGCCACGACGGTGTCCAACGCAGCTACGCTTACAGAAGCTACATCGGTAGCAATGTCAGGGTTTACTTTAACAGTCCCTGGTTCAACTGTAACTGAGACGACTACATCAACCAAGATCACTACACAAACTGTCACTGTTTCTGGGAGCACAGTAACAGGTATCACGACAGTGACTAGGACCTCAACATCAACAGTCACTAGTCCTGGATCAACCGTTACAGGCACAACCACATTAACTAAGATTTCGACCTCGACACTTACAAGTCTAGGAGTGACAGTTACGGATACAATGCCTGTAACGGAAGGTTCTATCCAGACCATCAGTCAGATTCTAACGATGACGGCCATCAAGACCGAGGTCTTGCCTGGGACAACCGTGGTAGATTCAAAGACGATTACCCTACCTGGGACGACAATAGTCAACTCGAAAGCTGTGACGCTCACGGTCCCAGGAACAACTGTGACTACTATGAGGACAATCACTAAATCTGGGACAACGATGACTATCTCGGAGGTAGTCACCCTTCCTGGTTCCACAGTCACGACGATAGAGACAGTTCCAACTACTCTCTCCGGGTCAATCATAGTCACGACAACCACTAAGCCAGGACAGACGATTACCATGTCCGGATCTGTAACCACGTTGCCTGGATCGACTATTATCCAAAGCAGTACTCTTCCTAGCGTGACGACGACGGATCTGCAGGTCATTCCCACAACACTGCCTGGAGCAATGATTTTGACCACTGTTATGCGGCCAGCAAGTACCATGATCGTATCAGGAACTATTACTACTCTACCAGGGTCAACTATTGTACAAAGCGCAACTCTCCCTGGATTGCGGTTAGTCGAGACTGTATCAGTGACTGTCATCCAGAGTACTACTATTTTCGATACAGTAACGTTGACTGGTTAGTTTCTCGTCCAACGCCTTGCTATACATACTGGAAATTTGCTGACGAGGTAGGCTTTGATAAAACTATAACAACCACAGAACCGGCTGCATCTACGGCTCAGAGCGGCAACACTGTAACAGTTCCTACAACCACCACAACGTTATTCATTTGTCCGACCCTCAGCATCAATCCCACTTACACTCCGGTCGCTCCTCTCCCAAGGAACTATACTTGGGGTTGTCCACCAGGTTATCTTTGCAAAACCAAACACACAGGTGCCGACGCAGGCTGTAACATCGAAGCCAGCATGCCGGCAGAGTCCTATGTCTGCAGTCCAGACGAGTGTATCAAGAGCCCGCCATTCATCCACGACCAGTACTGGGGCACACCTGTCGAGTCCAACGAGATCCGTTCATCCTACAACATCTCAAAGGACTACTTCAACCTCGACCCTGAGATCTTCGGTCTGAACTACTCCATCTTTCGGATCCCCGACCTCAAACCCGGCGATGACCATTACTACATCCGGTCTTCTCGCCGAACGTGGAGCAAATTACTTGCCCGGCAGTCAATTGGAGTATCCACAGTACCTGGCGCTTGCTATGACGAATGTAACGATGCAGCATTGGAGGTTGAATCGACCGGCAAGACACCCGACATATGCAACGCTGGGTCGGCTTTCAATGTCTCCCTGGGCCAATGCGAGAAGTGCTGTAATACCCACAAGACAGCTACTTCTGCCAGCTTTGAGCAAAAGGTTCTGCCAAACTTTCAGCAGTTTTTGAACTTTTGTGAGGGGTTGGAGGACTCGGCTACCACTGCAGCTGCGGATACTGTCGGTTCGACTACTAAGGGTAGTCAGACATCTACAACGCCAGGAACGACATCCACGCAGGAAGGCGGTACTATGTCACAGGCTGATCCATTAACAGCGTCGTCTACCTCGAATTTTACCGGCAAGGCCACCAAGAGTCGTGATAAATCAAGCACGGCCGCATCTGCAACCTCTATTGAACAAACAATAATACCCTCACCAACCCAGCAGACAACCGCACCGCACCCAATGACGGAATCGAAGCCTGTAACCGCGAGTGAGATCAGTACGGATACTATCTCCAGTTCATCATCATGCTCAGCGACAGGTACCTCTTCGAGAGAGACTGCACAAAGTTCTTCCGCAAGCGAGAACACTGGTAACAGCGCGGCTACTTCAACATCTCACAGACCAACGAGTACACATTCCGGAGCAAGTCCGTCTGCACCTGCATTACTTTTCACAGGTGCGGCAAGTCTCCAGACAGTGCCATCTCACTGGGGTATTTTGGCTTTCATTTTTGGAGTTGTGGGTTTCCACATCTGAGGTTCTGGTGAAAAGTTGATTGAGGCTGTTTTGTTGAGATTTTGCAGTTTTTATATGTCTATATAAAATGTTTGTGTTTTAAATAGGAATAATATAGTTGTGTTACCATATCAGCAGGGGAATATATACTTGAGGCATTCTTTAGATGTGCTGTTCTTCACAATATATATTCTCAAACGATCACACCTATCTTGTGGATGTGCATGGCCATGGAGAGGCGGCCTTCTCCACGAGATCCCATGGCAAGAAGACACTTAGGGAAATCATGGAGTCAAGGACGGTTCCAACTCTTTTTATTTTCATTTTTATTTTTTTGATGTGCGGAATGACTCGGACGCGCTATATAGCCACCTTGGGGTTGGCCTCCATGGATTCCATGATCTTAGTCAATGGAGCTTTCCACCGCTCACCCCCTAAAGAGGTATGTCAGCAGTTTGCTAACGTGCATCCTGATGGGAGTCCAAATGACCGTTGCACAGCTGCACACCTGGAAGGTGACTAAGAAGAGCATAAATCTACGTGCGCGCAGCCGCAGACAGCCCCAGCAAGCGATGGCTGATGTCGGCTATCCGGGTAGATTTATGTACGGGCACCTAGGCAGGAGGGCTTATAACAGGGGAGAGAGAAAGGCAGCTAGCACTCATTGATTTTAGCCGGGGCCAAAGCAAGGGCAGATATAATGGGGTTCGGCCTAGCCTGGGTGCCTGGGGTAGATGTATGGCAATGGTGTCAGTCTGCAAAGATGGCTTTTGGCTAGATAGTCGCTGGTCATAAGACGCCTCCAGCATGGCCCAATCCAGCGCCGAAGCAGAGTAAGGATTCAATCAATCAATCAATCAATCAATCCCTTCACGCATTTGCGTGTAGCATCCGGAGTACTAAAGCTAGATATTATGCTTGATTCCTAGACTCGACATACCCGAGTCTACCGATGTGGGTCTTAGGCACGCAGAAGTATTGTCCTATCGTTTTCTAGCCGTCCGTAAGGGCAGTCATACTTATAGCCCTCCTGTGGGGACGCTTTTTAACGCCACACTCCGGCGAGTTTCACGGCCATTGGCACGACACTTGTGTGTTTTCAAAGTAGCTCCTTCGCCGTTACTGCTGATGGACCCTTCACCTGTGCGTTCCAGATAGTTTCTGCCTGCGTCAAGTTGCTCTGAGGACCCCTTCATTTGCGTAGAATCAACCTGAATGACTGGCCCAGTTCCAGTACTCGTCTCATTCCAAGCATGCTCCTCGGCTCCTTGTAGGCGAGGAGGGATACAGCTGGGTTTCTCAGCTGTGTCCTTAAAATTCGACTTGACACACCAGACGAGCCCATGATAAAGCGGCTCCTCTTCGTCCACATCGAATATATGCGGGAACAAGACAAGTGAAGGGGAGCCAGATGACAGTGGAAAATCTGAAGTCGTGCGTCTCTCGCTGTCTCGCCAGTGGTGTGGGGGACAGGACCTGAGATCTGAAGTAGCCCGTATCCATCTTTGAGATCTTTGCACGGGTTTCCACACGTTTGCGGCGAAGACGAAGAATTCTTGAAGCTCTTGCTTGAAAGTCTGCATCTCCCGGGACTGCAGTAGTGATTGCAACTCATGAGAGATATCTGAAACAGCTGTAATAAGGAGTTCATTCCGCAGCCGGACCTCTTCTGATTCAAAAGCAGTGACTAGGAGCGACCGCAGTATAGCTTTCTGGCGGGGGCGAATCCCAGATGATCTTTCCAGCGCCTCACCTATACCCATGCGCCCCATAGGCGATGGTAAGCACACAGGGGTTAGTATGTCGGTGGATAGTCTATTGGCGATGATTGACTGAGCTAGGACCTCCCGAGGGCACGTTATATTGGCGAATGGGAAAGGAATGATCGATTGAGATCGGGGACTATAATTGCTCGTCTGGATGTGCTCTGTATTTTCACGAGCTCTGGACTGCAGATGAAACGTTAGCTAGTCAATACCATTAGTGAATATGGGACATACTGGCTCGGTACTAGTTGAGCTCTTAAAGAACTTCGCGCTCAACGCCTTCAGGCGCTTTTCCATACTCTGAAATCCCTTCCTAAGACTGCCACTAAGTAAGAAAATGAGCTCGCAGATGATAGACTGGTTGCCATACTCATCTAGATCAACCTCCCCCACCGCAATGTCATGATTCAAGGTTTTTAGACGAAAGTCCGACTCTTCCAACATGGTCTGGAGCTTACGGTTCTTCATAATCTGTTCGTCGAGTCGGCGCTGGCACTGTAGCATGTCTTCCTCAGCACCTTTTGTCCGCTGCTCTAGGTCTTCCATCTTTTTTTTCGTTGCACTTTGGCTGCTGTCTGCCACCTCCCGTACCCTAGCCTCCAAAGACGTCTTCTTTTTAGCCCATCCTGAGGCGAGTTGCTCCACTTTCAGAAAATTATCATCGTTCCTTCGTTTCTCGTAGTTCAGACTTTCTTGGAGCTCTCGAATCTTTACTCCTGCGTCATCCAATTGACACTGGAGATCTGATTTCTGGCGCTGGAGGTCATCGACTGTTGTTATGTTCTTGGTGAATGAAAGTACGTCTTTGGCAGCGCTTTCAAGAGCTGATAGAGATGACCGGAAAGATTTCTCCCCCCTTCCTTTTGCGCTAGCCGACATAGTTTGGTAGCTGAATGGTCAAATTCTGTATTACACCAACTTCTGCTCCTCTGTACTATGAGAAATAATCTGTCCGCCAGGTATTCAGTGTTGCAAGTTGTGCATGGTTGAGACGCTGCTACCTCAGGATTTTCTTGGCTAATAAAGACGGACAAGCTTCAAAGGAGCACACCACCTTCTATACTTTCATATTTACTTACTCTCTGTCTACTGAAGTAAGGGATGTACAGAAGTAGTTAGTGGACACATTTTTTGTATGTTGTACGGTGCAGCGTCTATTCTGACCCTTGCGTTCGACGACCTTTTGATTACTACAGTCACCGTCTTTATTTTCTAGCTGTGTTTGAACTTATAAAAGGGATCGAAGTGCCATTTCTATGAGGTAACTTAGCTAGCGAAAGCATACGACTACGTGGAGGAAATCGTGCCGTCAGTGCTCGTTAGGGCAGCTGGCAGAGCGTCCAGCAAGGTAATTACGAGTTGATCAGAGAGTTTTGACCAGGGAGGATGGATGCCTGATCCCTAATCTGCGCGTTATGGAGACCTGCGTCTATCTGCTTATCTGCTAGTTAGGAATTCTTACCTTTTTTTTATATCGCACCGTTTCAAGGGCCCACATATCAACCATTGTCGTGTGGTTTTGAGAAAGCCTCTTGAACCTTGAAAAGTAACTTCATTATTGTTCTATGGTGACCGCGATACATAAGTGAGAAGCTTGAGATCATGTAGCAGAAGTATTTGATACAAGATCTGTCAAAAGAACTACTAAAACTGGCGTTATCAGCATTTCCATAGCCCCTTCTGTATAATGCAGCCGGAGAGGTGATTGGACCACGAGTATAGCTTGACGCATGAGCAAGGAACAGGAGCTGCAGCGCCTTGATGTTCACTGCTCTGGCGGTCAATGAATGGCTGGGTATGAGACGCTCTTTGTCTATGCTGGGAAAGCTCAAGACAAATGCCTCTGCGTATCACTACTACTGCATTCGGTTGGGCATGATAGGAAATGGGATCTTGGTGAGGGGAAGGAAGCGAGAGTGAAACATAATGCCCTGTTTCTCAGCCTGATTGACAAATCACCATTTCAGCCGCTTGACATTAGCGATACGCGCATGTCAATTTCGAGAGCCCCGCACGGCCTGGCATACTCTCTTCCAAAGGGAACCGTATGTTCTCTATTTTGGCGCATCTCAGGGGAGAAAACGTTCTCTCAATTCGATTCTCTGCATGTTTGTAGCATGAACCACAAACAACAGTAATCATTAGACACAAGTAGCTTGACACGTAGATGAGTGAGGGACATTGCCATTGATCGAAGATATGCAGCAAGGTGTTGTATCTCTTGGTGGCTAAGCGCCCAGCAGATTGATGAGCCAACTGGGAGTGAGCGGACATGGTATTATAAACTTGAGTGGTGACCAATCCTTGCATCTCTATATTTACATTTCCAGTGTCACAGAATTAGTTGGTAACGTTTAAGACTAGTGTAAAGCGTAGCGAGTCATGACGCAGACAAACATCAACCTGATGCTACTGGCATTGTTCGCATATTTGACTTGGTTGAATCGTCGCCTCAAACAGTGGCATCGTTTCTTCCACAGCTTCTCCCACGTCATTGAACCGTGGGAGCGTGATGGGCTGATCCCATTATCAATATCCCACTTACCTTGGTTACCGCCATGGCCAAAAAAGCGAAGAACGGAGGCAATCCTATCCTGCGAAAAGCAATCCGTGAAGAGATCCGCAGTTGCTATGAACAAAACAGACCCATTAAACGGGAAGCAATCAGAGCAAAGTACTCGAAGAAACACCCTGATCTCATTGATTATATCAAAACTATTGTCAACGAGTAAGCGAACCGGGAAGATGCCTCGAAGCTCATGCTGATCAGGCTACAAGCTACGCGGATTATCTCGAGTCAAAGCTGAAGACAGACACTTCTCAGGGTTCTAAAGGTCCATCGCCAACATCGGCCGCGCAGCCCAGCACCCGTGGCAATAACACTCCAGCTGAATCTCAGGTGAAATCACGGACGAGTCGAACAGTCTCGTCAGCCTCATCTTCGCAGCTCAAATCCAACGTACACAACCGCAGCAGTGGTGTTTCGGATGTGGGATTGAACTGTTTCAAAGTTGTCGACTCAGCCAGTAACATTAGCAGTGAAGATATAGATAATGCTTTGCTGCAAGGTAGGACCTCCCGGTATGATATCAGGTTGAATCCGCAGTAACCCTGGTAGATTTCAAAGAACACCTCGCTGGAGTCCCGGACAACGGAACCTACATAAGGGCACCCTCAGCAGTCCCCCCTCTCGAGCTTCAGAAGCAGTTCCTTGCGTCATCTGAGGCGAAAGACGACTCAATAAAAGATTCTATACCCACCGAGCAAGCTGCTTTGGTCTCGTCGGCTCTCGAAAACTGCGGATATCGTATGCCCCCCCAATTTGCCCTACTTGGGGAGATTTCTCAGTCGGGTAAAAGCAAAGAGCTGGCAGACCCGAGGATCATGCTTAATACGAACGTTCCTTTCTCCGCTTTTGTCTGTGGCCTGCAAGGTAGCGGTAAATCGCATACCACGTCTTGTATGATCGGTATGTGTCCAAGGTCAACAGCCGACGGATCCGCCTAGAATCTAATATACAGCTCTAGAGAACTGTTCATTGAGAATGGCCTCATTAGGCAGCCTCACAAGATCCATTTCGACTCTCGTTTTGCAGTTTAATGAGTACAGTTCTAGCGTTAGCTCCCAGCCCAGTGAGGCAGCTTTCCTTGCAACCGTGATGCCTGAATACAGCCAGCAGCATCGAATCCCTCTGCGCGTTCTGGTCTCCCCGACAAACTTCCATAACCTCAAAAGGATGTACTCGCAGATCCCCAATGTTGAGGTCCAAGCTTTCAGAATCCAGCCTCGTCACCTCAACATAAGCATGATGCTTTTGCTTATGTCTGTTTCTCAGAACGACAGCATGCCCCTGTATATGGCTCAAGTAACACGTGTTCTTCGGGAGATGGCAATGGAAAGTGGCGGTTGCTTCGATTACCTTGATTTCCGAGAACGTCTGAGTGCTCTTCGTCTTGATCGTGTCCAAACTCCATTCCTGCACCAGAGGCTGGATCTGCTTGACTCATATCTGGACCTTACTGGACAGGCTACGAGTGACTATTTCGTCGACGGCGGCGTTACGATCTTGGACCTATCATGCCCATTTGTTGACCAGAATACGGCCTGCATTCTCTTTCGGATTGCCATTGACTTATTCCTCAGCGCTCACCCTTCTCGGGGGAAAATGATAGTCGCTGACGAGGCGCATAAGGTACCACTATGGGACCGCATGGGATTCGTGCTTTGCTAACTTCCATTTGTAGTATATGACTGAATCCCCATCCGCGAAGGAACTCGTCCAGACATTCTTGTCTATCATCCGACAGCAGCGACATTGTGGAGTTCGCACCGTGATCTGCACTCAGGAACCGACGGTCTCGCCGAAGTTGATCGAGCTCAGCTCGATCATTGTTATCCACCGATTCACCAGTCCTGAATGGTACAAGGTGATACAGAAACATGTCCCGATGGATACTAGGGAAGTCGGAAGCAGCGAAGACGGTGTTCCTAGCGGCCTGTGTCAGATTGCTAGTCTACGGACTGGCGAGGCTATTATCTTTGCTCCTTCTGCTCATCTCATAGGCGAGAAAGACATGGTCCTTGATACGAGACATCGTACATTTAGGATGTTGATAAGAAAGAGAGTTACTTGGGATGGCGGACGGACGGTCATCTGCATCCGCTAGGTGGTTAAACGAGAGCATCTCTTGAAGCATGGCTATACAGAGCTTCCGTTACATATTTATTGTGGATAAGGATTTGATCAAGTTTTCCAATTAATCTAGCATTCTTGTGGTACCCAAACCATAAGCACCCTCCTAGGCATATTGTCTGTGATCTACAGAAGAGCATCAAGGTTGAGCATTTGGAACCTGGGCCGTAGATACCGGTGAACTGCTGACACTATGCACACCTGCTGGATGGACTGTACGGAGTATGACTACTTTGATACTGGTCCAGAACGTCCATTCCCAGAAACCAACCGGGATTCCAGACTCAAAGACCCTTCGACACATCCTGAATCCAGCTGTAGTTTCGTTACTCCGGATGGCTTCGAATACTCAACCTCGCGAGCGTAAGCTCTTCGATTGCGGAATCAAAGTTGCGTGCTTCGAGAAGTCGGCCGTCCAAAAGTTTGCCAATGTGAGTCTTGCTGATATCTTGGCCGTCTTTCCTGATTTGTGACAGGAGGACTTGCAAGAATTTAAGGGGGCTCTGACTGAAGGTCGACTTTCCAGTCACATTGCCCCGTAGAATGAACCCGTCAGCGGCTACACTGAGATTATCTGGCGTTGCAGCAGAGGCGACCCCAAGAGTGTCACACAGTCTGAGGTACTCATCGTACGAGGCAATATACAACTGACCCGCGAACAGATTCAACTGTATCTTCAGGTCGTCTGGTATATCAATAGGGTCAGCACGGCTAGGAATATTGTACAGGTCCAACCGATCGAGAGGCACGAAGCTCAGGTGCTGACGTGGCGCGTACAGATGAATCGTGGCCCCTGTCGATCGTCGGACTTCTGGCAGCAGATGCATGGCCTCGTAGGGGCTTATAATTATGACGTGACTTGCATTTCGTTTTCCGGAGGTAGAATCGTAGATAGAGTGGGTTAAGACCCATTGGACAGGGCGCTGGTATGCATCAGACAAGCTAGAAGACCCCTCCCGGAATTGAATGGTAGTGGCAAAGTCGGTTGTAACTCGTAATCCCGGGGGAAACTGAGACACGTCTAGATAACGGGCGGCCGACGTATTCCTGAGGGCCTCAAAGGCAGGCCGGACAGCGCTGGAGTGCTCCTTGAGTATGCCGGTCGACACGAACGTAAGGAGGTCCGCATGAAGACAATGTTGCTTAGGCTCGGCTGGAGGAGGCCGCTCAATTTGGCGTTCCTGTTCGATTTCCGGGGCAAGCTCGCGCTCTTGTTCTTCTTGTAGCTGTGCTGTCCCGAAACTCAAGCCATCAAAGTCCCGGCATCGTTCAGAAATAAGACACATTGGCGTACTTTCATCAGACTGATGGTGCAATACCGTCGCCTCCCCGCGACGTGGCCGATACCGATCATCTAGAGACTGAGATTCTGGTTCGAGAAATTCGGAAGCCCTGCTAAATGAAAGCTGCACTTTACCGTCTTGGCTAGCGGCCTCCCATAGTCTGCATTGTTGTATATATCGTTTACCCTGTGCCGCCCACAGGGGCATACTTCGCCGTATATCAACCCAGGTCTCCGACACCGCCCAGCAGAGAACGTCGGCGACATCAATATCTGACCGGCTGCACTTATGGGGGAGGGCCAGGATCTTGAACCTGATCTCATCTGGAATGCAGAAAACAACGGACTGGCCTTTCCCTAGCTTCCTCATTCTCATGCACGCTGAATGCGCCGTTAGCTTTGCATTCCGATTCATCCCTCGGTTTCCAGCCGTCTTACCTTGGACCAATTTGTCCTTCGTAATGCCTGCGCCTAAAGTAACAGCTGCTCGATACGTCGCGGGCAGCTTCAAGTCAATCCCTCTCGTGTGCGCCTCATCAAGGAAGACCAAACATGCACCAAGCTGCTTTCCAAAGGGCGAGACCTGCAGCAGCTCTACCCGTCTGTTCCGGTCAAGAACACATATCTCATCATTCTCATTGACGAAAATCACCGCCTGAGTCTGAGTGTTGTCTGGTATCAGATTTAACCAGTACTCTGCAACCTCCAAACTGCTGAGTTCCAGTATCTGCGCGCCGACATCGAGGATCACCTGGACTGGTGGCTCTAATCCCATAACCATGTCCAGCAACCCCTTGGCGTCCAACGTCGAGGCTTGCGGCCGTGCGGGAGAGAGCGCTACCGAGTTCTCGGGCCTCAAAAGGTAATCCAGAACCAACGCGTTCGTATGATTTTGCTCCGGGAGATCCAACTGCTCTACGCTCAGGGGAAGGGTCTGCCGCGAATCGTTCGTTCCGCTGAATCCAACTGTTGGCTGGGTTCTGAGTTCACCGATATCCCATCCCGATGCAGAGAGCTTGTCTGGAAACTCTCGCAATTCCCTTGGAAAAACAACGTGGGCCAGAAAATAATCAATTGCACCTTTCGCAGAGCGAAACCAGGGGAATATCTGTTTCACGCAGTGCTGTCGATCTTCAAGGTTGACCCCGCCCAATTGACGGTAAGTGTCCGGGAGGGACGGACAATCGACCACCCATGCCTGGTACTCGATCTCGGCTTGATCGGACTTGACAAGATGATCCAAGGCCAGAAACAGCTCCTCATCGCTGAGGCCGGCATAGTAGTAATTCAGACATGTCAGCAGGTTGACCACGTCGGGGTGGCTGAATTCAGACCGGGGCGCCGGGCAGTCCTTGGCTCGATAAGGGACTGAAAGTCTCGTTGGGGGATTTCGTGAGTGATCAGGCCCATAGTTCACCCGCCATCGTTTCTGGCCGAAACAAAAGGATAGGATTCCTCCGGCAAAAAGGCCGCGTAACAGAAGTAGCGGATTCTTTGTTGTTTCGGTCCAGAACCCTGCTGGGCCTGTGTCCTCGACGGACGAGATCTCTTCCGAGCTTAACTCCTGCTTCAGAATGTACGCACGTACAGCCTGTCTCGCTGTTTTTGACTGTCGAGAAATCGGCAGAGAATCAATGCCGTGTTCGCATATGTGCGTAGCGACCCGTTGCAACAGTTCTAGCTCCGCGTCTTTTTGCAGCAGTCTTATCCGAGGAAAGCCCCCCACCGAACACTCTTCCACCTCTAGTGACCTGGGATAGTCCTTCTTGACACTCGGCGCTATCATCCTCATGATATTGAGCAGCTCCTGCACGATCACCCATCTTTGCGGGGTGAGCTCCAACTGGCGCTGAGTCCCCATGGTATAGATGAGCTCGAACTTGGCGCTGAAGTTCTCGTCACTCTCATCGACCACATCCTGTGCGTACTGGGTGAAAAACTCGAGAGTCTGAAGCAGGGAACCCCCAACTGCCCCTCTCCCCGTGACGAAGCTCTCGAGGCACATCAGTTTCAACGATAATAGGTGCTCGGGTTGGACTAGCAGAACGCCTCCCTCCTCCATGCATTTCTGGCACAGGTGGAATATGGCATCGGTGTCCGCCACCGTTAACCTCAGGGAGCGCGAGACTGGCAGAAGGTAGACTGGTCGACCCAACAATCCCCCTAATTTTGAGACCAGCATCTGCAGCATCTGTCGGGATTGGGGTTTCGCAACGACTACGCGCACCAGACGTGATCCGTCTGCAAGGTGGGCAACCACCATCGGCACAATCACCGATGATTTTCCCTCCCCCATATTCAGCTGCATGACTGCGTTCGTGCCGGGACTGATGTCTCTCATTCTCCGAGCAATCTGTTCCTGGACCTCTCTTATCAACATGCTATTTTCAATTTCCAACAGCAGGGACTCGGGGTACTGGTACGGATCCCAGTTGGTATGGCCCGGGTTCTGGAGTTCCCGAATCAAATCGTCAGGGGAACGAACTAGGGTGGTTAACCGTCTTGCTCGCTGAAGTGCTGTGATTGCACACCCATACTCGACGATGCTGGCTTTCCATCGCTCGGGCAGAAGATACCATCGTTGGTGCGTCAGTTGCTCAACCAGAAGATATGGTGAGATTCTCGGCCAATTACCGATGCCGGCCAACGTTTCCAACGGTAGACTATTTTGGGTGCTATCAAGCGTTCCGTCAAAATGCGTCAAACGCATCCTCATGGCGTCGTACAGGCGCTCACAGTACGTTTCACAATGATGAAGGTAGTCGAGAAGAGCTGCCTCCAGTTGGCTAGAGTTCATTGTAATATAATCCCTTCTTTTCTTCTGCTGTAGGGAACCAATACTGCCCCGGAGATGCTCGACATATCGGCGCTCATATTGGGACTTTGACTGTCGTTCTAAAGAATCGACAAGGGCCATGAGGCGAGGTGCTGGGTCCTCACACTCGGGGTGGCTACTCAGGAGACTACTTAAGCGTGGACGCTCCATGTCCAGCATTGGCTCAAAACCAAGCAGGTCGTCTATGCAGATGTATCCCCGGCGTGTGGTTGTCTGTTTCACTTCACCTGGGAGGCAGACAGGGGGCATCTGGACATGATGGACTGTTTGGCTGACGAAGAGAGACGAGAGATCTGAGAGATATTCTCGAAACTCGAGATTATCAAACCATATTTGAAAAAGCTGACCAGCCTGAGTCATGGCTTCGGGTGTTGCGTAGTAGTCTCCAAACCTTGGGCCCGCTTCCTCGGGGGGTGTTGCAGGAGATCGGATCGGCCATCGCGCTTTTAAGCCCCGTATGAATGTCTGAAGAGCCAATGTCCGGTTCATTTTTGCGATTCTTTTCTTTCGGGATCTGAACACCCGCATATTCTCATTGTGTCGGGGATGTAGATTGGATTCTGGGGTGTGCGAGAGAGCAGCTGACTGATGGATCCGAGAGCCCAACATTGCCTCATTCACCTCATATCCGTGCCAAAGCTGAAACTGTCCGCGAGAAGCTGGCGTGGGGTTCGCCATCTCTGGGATCACGTAGAGTGAAGCAAGAACTTCAAGGACGACCATATTGGAGCTCTCGGAGAATGCCAAGGTTGCCAACCATACCATGACTTGGAACTTACTCATGCCAGTGTCCCTTGAGCAGAGCAGTTGATGAAGGCTACACCAGTGACTAGCTACAAAGGTCATCGGCTCCAGTATCCATCCTGCATCGTACTGTATCCTGCTACTGTCGACTGGGGAACTGGCTGCGTGGACAACGTGGGTTTGAGAGAGAAACTGCCAGAGTTCTGAAAGCAAGTCCACATGTGAGGTCTCCAGGGCTGAGGGGATCCCCTCATAGAGGATTTTGCACAGGCGGTAGGCACGGTAGAATCTGGCCGAGTGACGATTCTGATCAAGACCTTTGTAGGGCCGGTCATATTCAACCGTGTGAGCCTCCGCCCCAAAGCCAGCAACACGAAAAGAGGACGACCGAATTTCGTTCCGTCTCAGCAAATCGGGAACTATATGAGGCAACGGGGGTTGGTTCACCTGCTCATTCGGATGAAACATCTTCATCCGGTTGTCGTGATCAAAAATTGCCGTGACCTCTCGGTAGAAACTATCATGCTGGGCGAGGAACCCGAGGTGCTTGTCCCAGCGAACGGTCTGCATAACTCGCTCATTGGATGGATAATAATGCCTCTCCGGTGTCAGCTCTGCAATTTTGGCGAGAATTATACTTGCTTTCGGGTGAAGCCGGTCGAATGAGCGCATTGATGCGGACCGAAGGATGGTGAGAGCCTGCTCGGTCCCTGTTCTCCCAGTAAGCGGGTCTGGAAGGCAGTATGACGTTAGGGCATGTAAATAGCACAGAAGTGATCTACTGTGCAAGCTACCATTGTCGGTCAGGCGGCCGAGCTGATCGTCCACTGTATAAGGGTGGAGGGTACTTCTCGCCTGCCAGCCGATCTCCACGGCAATGTGGCCGTGATCTTTAAACCAGGTAACGCGTCCTTCCGGTATTAGGACCACTCGATCCCCGCCGCTTTCATGACGCAGGATGAGCCTGTTGCGCAGGCCGACCAACGCATCCAGTGACTGGTCAGGGTCAATGAACATGCCCTGATACTCTCGCGACCGGATTGCGGAACTCCGCCGTTGGAGTGTAAACCGTAGCCGAAGACGGGGAAGTTCGATTCCTAGACTGGAAGTGGTGGAATCGAAAGTGCAGTGCAATTGGGACGGCTTTTCGATCGGCTGCAAGATGGCGGCAATCACTTCTGCGGTTCGACTTTTCACGCTGACCAAGAATAAAGTGTCCTTGGCTAGCCGCCAGGGGTCGTGCGCGCTGGTCTTCCGAAGCCTCCAATTGGAAGTGGATGATATCCAAGGCTTGTCTATGGGCCGGAATTCCACATAGTCATTGTGAACGTTGTACCAGTGCACGCAGCCCGTCAGAAAAGCGTCAGGGAAGGAACCCATCAGAAGTCTGGGAGGTATAAATTCCCAGGTGCAGCCCGCTTCTGTCGCTTGAATGCACAAATCAAAGTCCTCACAGCCCGTCACCTTTCTCCTCGAGAAGCTCACAGTGTGTCCCATGTATTTCTTTCGACAGGTGAAATCCATCCCCGGGATCACACTCGGCATCACCTCCAGTGAGGATTGTCCGAAAAGGGTTCTGTAGGTGTCATGTCTCTCATATTCCGAGGGCAGTCGAGCCAAGGGAAGGCCGTTGACGAGAAGATCCCCAGTTAGCAGGTTATAATGAACGGGCAGATCGACCCCATGCTCGGACTGGCTTGGGAGACTAGTGACAAGCCAACAGATTGGCGCCTCTGGGGATGCCTTCCAAGAGGACCCAGCGCGATACGTCACCCATATCTGTCCGATAGCGATATCCAGCGACGAGTCCGCGCGCTGGAGGATATTTTGCCTCAGGACCGGCAAACAGCGATAACACAGGACTTGCCAGCGACGAAAAAGGATCGGGATTAAAGGGGAGGAGCCGGATCCCTCGCACAGGAAACGCCGTGTGTCGTTTATGAGCATACAACATTGAAGTAAAACTGCAGTATCGGATGGATTCTCCAGCATTCGAACCAAGACGATGTCTTCGGCATCGAACGTTGTGGCGCATATTAACGCTAGTTGACCGCTCCGCATCAGCAGGTCGCTTCTGCGTCTGTCGTCAGTCGTAGAGCTGGCTTTCTCGGTAACGATCTTGACCCAGGCAAAGGCGACTTTGCGGAGATGCTGAAGCGTAGTGAGGCATATCTCCCGCACGTCTGCGGAGGGCGATAGAGCCAAAATTCTGAGTACCAAGGCACTCAGAGCGCTGAGCCCTTGTGCCATTTCCCAATTCTCCTCTAGTCTCGCCGCGATGTCGTAAACTCGTCCTAACAGCGCGGTCGTAAACGCGGTGTCGTTTAAGATGTCATGTGCCGTCCTCGTAACCCGGCTCGCGGTTGACGGGCCAGCTTGGTTGATGATCTGCAGGATAAAGATGCAAGTCTCTGCCTTCTTGAGATCGATCGACGGCATGGCCAGCTGGCGAAGGATATTTTGCCACTGGATCTCGACTCCGAGTGGCATGGTACACAGGGATCTGTACTCCTCAAGCGACATCCCCACCGGGCAGCAATCCTGCGATGCGATAACTGTATTGGGCGATGGCCCATCTGGATTGCCCAATGGCCGAAATAGAAACTGCTGTAGGTCCGTACTTCTTTTTGGTAACTTATACATGCATAAGTTTGCAATTTCGTCCGACATCTTAAAGCCCCCGACGAACGTCCGCATCGAGAAATCGAAATACCGGAGAAGCAGGCCGTTGTTGACGCAGACGTCATCTTCTGTCACGTTGATGATTTTCTTTTTCAGCCGATGTGTCCGTTCGTGCGGTTTATTCTGTGATAGAAGGCCGACTCGCCCGACGCCTTGAACAGCAGTATAAAAAGGCGACAGGCCGCCGTAATTCTGGAGCGTGTGTTCGGCCCTCGGTTCGTCTCTGGAGATATATTGAATGTGCAGGACATCAACGAGAAAGAACATGGTGATATCCCGCCAACATCCAAAGGGGCGAGGTACGTTCAGCTCGAACACCGTGGACTTTGCTTGCAAACGATTACTGGGAAGTGGCCATTCGTGGACGCTCACCTTCATCGAGTCCGCTTGGCGCTGATACGCGCATCGTTGGCAGGAGCCACTATGTCGAGTCTCCCGGAAGTTGAAGCGCCTGTCAACGATGACTTCTTCGTAAGTGCAATCCATGGTATCACACAAGGCGTACAAATCTGCACATTGTTGACGCTTTCGACGAAGTTCAGCCTTCTTGTCTTCTCTCTCCTGCCAAGCGGACTCCTCGATCTCGCTGAGCAGTCTCTGATGGGTCTCAGACTGGTCGAAATACCTGACAGCGAAACAAGCTGGTGTTCCATAATCTTGAAATACGCCTGGCCCAAAATGGATCGTGCGCTGCTTGCGCAGCCGCAGGTAAGACTCGGCACGATCAAGTCTTGCCATTTGAGATCGAAACGGCAGTAGAAGTGACTCGAACAGTTCCACTGGAATGCAGGCATCGTAATCCCAGAGAATTTGGTGAATTCGGGTCGCCGACTTGTCGCATGCAATCCACAGCTCCAAGACGGTTAGCAACATTACCGATAATGCTTCTGGGTTAGAAGCATAGGGCGTGATAGCGATCTCATAGTAGTTCTTCAGGAGCGTACCCACTCGATTGCATGTACCTTCGTCACTGATATGAGTCTCTAGCCAAGTTTCAAGGCTGCAAGCAACCCAGTGTTCAAAGGCGGCTAGATTGTAGGCCTTGTATTCGGGATCCGTGAAGTCCAAATGGAGCGGAAGATCTGTGCTTGGACATTCCACGAGGATTGACTGTGGCAGGAAATCATTCACTGCTTGCACGATACGTCGTTGATCAATCTCCGCTAGGTAGTTATCGAGCTCGGGAAGGGTATAATAGATATCACTGCCAAAATCCAATGTTGCAACGTGCTGCGTGTGGCCATGACAGCCATTTCGCGCTATGATCTTGTGCCATCTCTTCTCAAGAATTTTGATCGCAGATTTGAGGGCTTCCCGGACATGAGCAATCCACCCTCGATTATCTGGTGTGCCAAGTTTGACTAGGCGCCGCGATATCTTGGATATCATGGTATGGAGATGCTCACTGCATATGGTACTGGGTGACGCACTGACAATCCTACTCATGAAATATACCATAAACTGCTTATAAAGGTCATCAGCTGTCTCTTCACGGACTGCCCTGCGATGCAGCACAAGCTGAAGTGCGACTCGAATCAGTAGCCACAGAGAGGATCTTCTCCAGGGAGACCGGCTGTCGAGCCACATTACTTCCTCCCGGGTATTTTTTTCCATCTGAGAACAGACAACACTGGTGCACAAAGGACGCAAGAATGCAGTTACAAACTCGGTGACCATCCTCGGGTGAGTTGTGTCTCGATCCTCATCGTGCATCTGGCCGGCTTTCTTCACTTTGGCATGAGTCCCCGCAACTGGCTGGTGACTCAGTTTAGCAAATGTCTGTGCGATGGTGGTCTGGAGCCCAGACTCATTGAAAGTTTCCAGGTCCATCGAAAGCGTCGGGCCCGGGAACTGACGCTTGAGTCGGCCAATTGTTGTCATGACCGCTTCGTTGCGAGCAGACAGCTCGAAAGTCTCAATGCGGATTGCATCGTCATCCCTCGTCATCAGGACGGCAGCATTCTGACATTTCACATATACTGGCAGAATTCCACCTGCACGCGGTCAATATACAGTACATAACCATTTGAATCAGCACATTTACCCTCGGTATACAGCTGTGCTAAAGCGTTTCGGAACTTCTTTTCATCCACGTCACCGTGTGGCCCAAATATTTGAGCCAATCGAGTAATCATAAGTGCAGCAGCAGCAATACTGTCTGCTTCTGGGCCCGAAACATAACCTTTGAACTGCTCGAGCGCTTCAATGCACTTCTCAAGCAGCACGAGTTCGTATTCGGGGTCGTAATCGTCCTCCTGAGGAAGTTTCGGAGGAAGAAAAACATGGTGCACTAAATACACATTTGCCTCTAAACACATCTTTTGTGACGACATGAAGGGCATCTCGCTTGGGCAGAATTCGACTTAGGATGTGAACGCGGTGAAAAAGCGAAAAATGACAGGATGTTCGCGTGCAGGGTGCTCCTCTCGGCTGAGGCGGGGCTGATAGCACCTTGTGTGAAGCTTCATTCGGAGCAGACCTTCTTTAAATCCCTATTTACTGCACGGTCAAAGATATAAAACACATACTGTCCAAGGATCCTAAACTTTCATGCTCGGAAAACAGTCAGCATCTGGAAAACAAGGCATGCGTAGTTCCAGGCGTCAGTATCCCATTCTACCAATCATTCAAATCAGTAAAGTGGTGCTTTTGGTATAATGCATGTTGGGTATACGCGTCCTGATAAGGGCTATCTGTAGTCCAATGAGTACATGCCACATCAAGTCAGCCTTACCAGCGTGCAAAGGGTTTACCGGACAAGGATGGGAATGCATGGATTGGCTGGCGATGGCGGTTGCCCAGTGGGAGAGGTGACCTACAGGAACTCGATCATCCGGAAATAGAATCCATGATAAGTGAACCCTTCCTCGCATTGAAAGGAATGCGTTTGTGGTGTCTATCGACATGGCCATGTCGCAACTTTCATATGGAGAATGAATGATAACCTTGCTTGAATCAACAGAAATGGCTGCATATGTGCACCAGCACCAGCAACCGTCTCCGCGCCTCCAAGCTTTCACTAATAGGTTACTATATTGCAGATGTGATGGTTGTACTTTGATCTATTTGGGTCTTTGAAACCTCAGCCGCGTACGAGGTGCTTTTTGAGGCTACGCTTCTTGCAGTGAACCAATGTCCCCAGGTGCCAGCCCCCTATTAATAAGATGGTTAAGCGCACCTGATATCCCATGCTAGCCCTATAATTGCAAAGTCCAGGAGAGGGACTGGCTCACCCCTGTTTCAGGCTCTCAGCCCATTCCATTTCCCATAATGATCAGCGTTCGTTCACTGAGGTGCTCTACGCGCCTGATTGGATACCCAACAAGACGTTCCGGCGATGAGAATAGAAAGATCCTAGTCCGTTGTCTCTGATGAGATGCGTTAAGATTGACCACTCCTCAGCTGAGCACTAGTAAAATAATGTAGGAGGCTGTGAATGCCTGCACCACGCAATGCTTATTCCCTTGGTTCCTCGGTGGACTAATTTCAGATTGTGTAGAGTGCCATGGCATACTGAGGATACATTGATTATCATTATCTGGTATGTTGGGCTGTATAGTGGAATCTTGTCACACTTGGGCGTGTATATTGGTATGGGGCACATCTGGTCTCCTTGCTTCGGCAGCGGTTTGTACTCACTTATCCGTCCGGACCTCATATAAAGAGAGTCTCCCATGCCACGAAAAGGAGCCTAAGTCCGTCGTTTGGAGCAGTCAGCTACTCTTCCTACCAGTGAGCCGGCGTTTCATCATAATGGTCCTGCGAAAGCTGTCGTCCCCCTCGTTAGAGGCGCTCTGTTCGAAGGAGCAGATCGAGCTCTTGGACTCCATCGATCATCTCCGTCTCCAGGGAATCAATCACTACATCTCCTTGCCTCAGATTATCGTCTGCGGCGATCAGTCGTCTGGTAAGAGCTCCGTGTTGGAAGCCATATCCGGCGTCTCTTTTCCCATCCGGAGCAGTCTTTGCACCCGATTCCCAACGGAGCTCGTTCTACGCAAGAGTAGCCAGGTCGGCGTGTGTGTGTCCATTGTCCCACATCGGTCTCGTAGCGAATCCGAACGGGAGGCGCTCGCCCAATTCCACGAGGAGCTTGATAGCTTTGAGGGTCTTCCTCAATTGATCGAGAACGCAAAGTCTGCCATGGGCATTTACACCAACGCCAAATCCTTCTCGAATGACCTTCTTCGGGTTGAGGTATCCGGGCCAGACCGTCCACATTTGACCATTGTTGATCTTCCGGGCTTGATCCATTCCGAAACAAAACAGCAGTCGGCGGCGGACGTTGAATTGGTCCACGACGTGGTGAAATCCTACATGGAGGAGCCACGAAGCATCATCCTTGCTGTGGTATCAGCAAAGAACGATGTTCCTAATCAGATTGTCCTCAAGCTTGCCCGTGCAGCAGATCCGCACGGCACCCGAACTCTGGGCGTTATCACAAAGCCCGACACCTTGGTCCGCGGCTCGGACAGCGAAGCCCAATTTGTGTCTCTTGCCAAAAACCAAGAGGTCGAATTCCGCCTAGGCTGGCACGCTCTAAAAAATATGGACACCGACAAGGGCGCATGGACGCTTGCAGAGCGAGACAAAGAGGAACATGCCTTCTTTGCGTCAGGCGTTTGGGAGGCTTTGCCGCGGTCCCACGTTGGGATCGATCAATTGCGGAAGCGCCTGAGCAAGCTCCTCCTGGCTCAGATAGCCACGGAATTACCCAGTCTGATGCAGGAGATCAAAGCGAAGCTCGAAGATTGTTCGCAGAAGCTGGAAAAGTTAGGAGAGCCACGCACGACGGAGGAAGAACAGAGGTCCTATCTTTTCCACTGCAGTCAGTCTTTCCAGAATCTCGTAAAATCGGCAGTGGAAGGAACCTATAGCGACCCTTTCTTCGAGAATGCAAAGTCCGAGACCGGGTACAAGAGGAGACTGCGCGCCGTTGTGCAGAATCTGAACGAGCAGTTCACGTCTCGCATGAAACGGCGGGGGCATTATTACGAGATTGATGACGAGGACGATGAGAACGGAGAATCGTTGGGCGGCCAAGTTTTCATTTCACGGGAGCACTACATTCGTCATGTTGAAAACCTCCTGCGGCGAACGAGGGGAAAGGAACTCCCGGGTACTTTCAACTCGACGATTGTCAACGACCTGTTCCTCGAGCAATCTAAGCCGTGGGAGAAACTTACATCGGAGCATGTTCGGGAAGTGTGGGAGGCCGCGAAAGCCTTCGTCAAGATCGCGGTGACCGAAGTCACTGATATGAGCACCTCCAGCGCCATTCTGATGGAAGTGTTCGACCCGAGTCTCGATAACATCCTGAAATCCCTGGAGCACAAAACCGGCGAGATGTTCCGCGCTTATCGAGAAGGTCACCCCATCACCTACAACCATAGCTTCACTGATAGCCTCCAACAAACGCGGCAGGACATTTTGATGCCCAGGCTCTCCTATGCCATTCGAAGATTCTTCCAAGTACCTCAGCTCACCTCCTCGCAATGTCTGGATGATACTTTCGACCTTCTTCATCTCCGTGATAGCTTGATGGAGTCTTTGAAGGCAGACACGGCACGCTTCGCTGCACTGCAGGCTCTAGATTGCATGAGAGCATACTACGAGGTCAGGCGACTAGCATGGTGAAATAACTTTTGGAATGGGCTAACAAGAATCAACTAGGTCGCATTGAAACGGTTTGTTGATGGGATTGCGATTGAGGTTATAGAGACTGCCCTTGTCCAGGCCCTCGTTAAGATCTTTTCACCGATCACGGTGTACAACATGCCCAGTTCTCTTGTCACGCGAATTGCGGGAGAGTCGAAAGAGAGCCATGATATGCGAGAACAGCTTTCCCAAAAACTCAAGACTCTGAGAAATGGGTTTGAAACCTGCAGAAGATTTCTTCCGGTGCCTAGCTTGGGTAGGTGAGGGCTCCATTCTTAGCATGACTTGGTGGACTGACGACGCAAAGAAGTAGAGCCATCTAGAATCCAGCACGCTTCGGTTGTCGCCAATAGCTCGGAGGCCAGCCCCGTGTATAAGTCGTCGGATAAAGACACGGCGTCCGAAACAAGTGTTTCTTTGGCCAGCATGCCGGCCTCCCCGGCCATCTGATTTCTGCTGCAATGTTTCATTGATTTATTTTTTTATTTTTTATCTTTCAAGTGAGAATCGAGCGGAGGCTATATCTCTATTAAGCAAAGTCACATTAGAAGATTCAAGCTTTCTAGCGCCATGTAGTGCTTTTATACTTTCCATCTCACCCCGAAATGCTACCAGACACTGCACTATTCTGGACGAGAAGTACCAGACCCTGTCACTATCAAATCATCCATGAACATCTGGCTCTATCGTAAATGAAGAGGCTTTCAGTAGGCTCAACGAAATAGACTCCTAGGCTATAGGCTGCCCGCCTTGCATCTGAGATAGCTAGACCTACTATCGTGGACAGTATGTTTCTGGCAGTAGCGGCACAGCAGGTGCCCGGTTGCGGCTGCGAGAGTTGGTGACCAGGTGGCTACAGCCGCCGGAACTGATCTATGGCAATGCAATGTCCATCATTCGACTGGATCCAATTGACTAGTGAGGGCTCCGGCCCAGTAGCCTCCAGTTATCGAACTACTTTCCGCTCAGTCCGCTAAAAACAGTGTCGGCACCCTGTTGATGTGAAGTTGCATCTATGTGTCTGTGTGAATGGACCAGGATATTAGAAACAGTCGGTACGTTTCGTCATTGACAGCCTAGTATAGCCATATATTGCTGTTGTGAGAGAAGAACACCCTATATCCACCTTCCGAGTAGAAGTTTTCTATGTGGGCATCACGCTCCTCATCAGACTTTGCATGCGGTTGATCAAAGGCAAGCTCTTCTACCATTATGTCACATAGTTTCCCAATCGTGTGCGCTAGTAACGTCTTAGTTCTGACCGTTGGCAAGCTTTTCCGGGTGAGTGGTGTGAGACACATGGGCCAGGTGAGGCTTGGGGTGTGCATGGAACAGGTTGGCTTGGCCGCGCCATGCCGATTACCCGGGAGAGTTGGACTCCCGTTGCACCTGTTCTGATGACTGTGACTTTGTTGTATCAGTAGCCTTGGAGGGCCGGAATCCTGAGTGGAAATTTGGCCTTCGTTTACATCTTCTAGGCCTGGCCAGTTTGGGAAAGGCGCTTCGCAGTGAACCCAAGGAAAGGGCAGAAGAAGCATGACGCAAAGGGTTAGGGCTTGGTATATAGTAGTTGATATGATATACCTAACATATTGAAATCTAACTTAGGTTAGATTTCTATATAAGATTTGAAGTTTACAGGAATCTTACTGGGGGGAGTAAAAGTAAATATAAATATATTAACTATATATCAAAGCCTATTAGGTAAAGAATATACTCTAAATAAGCACTATAATTTGTTTAGCTTTATGTTAAGTTATAAATAGGCTTTAGTGAATAGTTATAGAATAATATACATATAAATATTTTGATATTATACTGAACTCATCCTCTCCTTAGTAGGCTGTAACACTGCATGTTCAGTACACATAGATAAAATCCTCGTTCTTCAGATCCGTGCTGTCTGAGAATCCTTTGTCCTCCGTCGGCGCCGGTGGCGCAGGAGCGATCTCCTCCAGTTCCAGCGCCTTTCCCTCCAGATGCTTTTTGCTGAGCATGGACTCGTCTGCAATGTGGGCGGACTTGCCCAGGTCGCGTCTTCTCTTTGCCTGTTTCCTGTTCAGGTACACCAGGTACAGATTCGTCATTCTGTCCAGTCAGCCGCAGCTTGCTTCTGAAGGTTGGATGGCCACGTACATAGAAAACCCTGCTACGATAACGAACATTATCAGATTGGAAATCAACCCAGGCCGATAGAGCGGTGCTTGCGATGTGGAATATAGTTGGGGACCAATGACCTATGAAGCTTAGCAACCGGTGCAGGCTGATCAGGAGCAGACATACGTTGCCCGCACACATTCCCACCAAGACCACTGCCGATGTGCATTTCCGCTTCGTGTCGCCTGCAGTATTCTGTGCCTCCCAGGCATATATCAATGGCGTGATCGCCGCCAGGCACGACACCTACCTCGTCAGCTTGGTATCTCAATGGTTCGAGGATAACCAACCAGGTAGTATCCGAACAAGAGCACCCCCTTCTGTTCTCTCGGGACAACAATCATCAGCAAGGTCCCAACGGCGGCGACGAGCGCAAACCCCACGATGACCAGGCCCTTGCGCTGGAATCGAGTGGCGAGCCAGCCCCCACCGATGATGGCAAGAATCTGGATAACCCCGAAGGGGATGTTGAAGAGAATGGTTTCAAAGCTGTTATACCCAAAGGACTTGATGATGAGGTTGCCGAAGGTACTGATGCCTCCGCTTGGGATTCTGCATAGGTTAGCGCGAGTCGCAAATCCACCCTGGCAGGGACGACGTACGAGATCGAGACGATGAGGAAAAACCAGCACCACGTTTTCAGATCGTAGAACGTCTCCCGAACGTGGTCCCATCGCCATTCCCGCGAAATGATCCCCATCTGGTTGGCGCGGAGCCGCTCGACGGCAATCACCTTCTCACGGTCGCTAAGACATTTCGCTTCCATGGGAGAGTCAGGCATGAAAATAAATATTAATAAGGAGTAGGCGACAGTCAGCAGACCGCAGAACATAAAGATAATCTACTCATTAGCTTCTGTCGCTCGACCAGGGAGGAAGGGCGGTACCTGGTATGAGAATAGGCTGTCGCTATGGATATGGCCGAGTCCGTAGGTGAACAAGCTGCCGACAATAAAGGTCACCCCATTCATCCCGTTCCAAAAGGCTGTTCGAAGCGTCTGCTCCCCTCGTCTCCACCACATTTGCGTTACAGCCACGCAGGAAGGGGCTAGACCCGTTAGCATGGCATCAGATCGGGCGGCGGAGGACATACCGATCATCGCTTCAAACGCGCCTAGAGTGAATCGTAACCCTAGCAGACTGGGAAAATTCGTGCAGGCCGCCATGATAGCGAGTGAGCTGCCCCAGAGAAGCACCGCCGACCCGATCAGCTTCCCTGTAGGTAATTTGACGAGCAGCAGGGCGGCGATCGGCTGCATGACCAGCTGCGCCAGGTACAAGATCGACCCCAGCCAGGAGTACTGCTGGCCGTGGAGGTTTGCATCTTCGACAATGCCGAAAATGGAAACATACGAGAGGGACGATTTGTCCAGCTGCTGGAAAAAGTATGCTCCCAACAGCAAAGGGAGGATGCGCCGGTCGATCCGTCTCAGGACGGCTTTCTCCTCCTCTACTGTAAAGGTTCGGTCTTCGTTTACAGTAGCCAGGAACTGAGCCGCTTTCTCCTTGATGGGATCATTGCGAGGGTTTTGAACGGGCGTGATATGGTCTTCCTGTGTCATCTCTTGTTCGTGTTCTTGGTTGGGTGATTGCCCATGTTGCATTCCAGCCCGCGTTGCGCCTTATATTGGGGGTGCCAAGAGCCATTCCTGTCTGTATACTACTTAGCGATCGACATTTACCCCAGACTGTCGGATTCCCCGCAGTGTAATAGGTTCTGATTCATGGAAAATCCATTCAGCCTGAACTATGTCTGTTGGCCGTGCAGTGCGGGGTGTTGATCTCGGGATATATCACCCCGATGTTATATACCTCTTCTTCCCTCGACTTTCTGAACCATCATACGAACTTATCCGAACAAACAAGCAAATCGAAGCAGACAAAAAGGAAGACATGAAGAAATACGCTCTGATTGGCACCGGCGGCCGCGCCATGTTCTTCTACACGGCCATTGTGCGCGACTTTCCCACCACCGCGCAGCTGGTCGCCTTTTGCGATACCAACACCACCCGGATGGCATACGCCAACAGTCGGCTAGAGGCACTCGGCCATGCGCCAGTCCCAACCTACGTCGCCAGCGACTTCGACAAGATGATCGCAGACACCAAACCGGACGAGATCATCGTGACGACCATTGACCGCACGCACCACCAGTACATCATCCGCGCGCTGGAGCTCGGGTGCAACGTCATCACCGAGAAGCCCATGACGATTGACGCGCCGCGTTGCCGGGCCATCATCGACGCCGTGGAGCGCACACAGCGCCAGGTCCGAGTGACCTTCAACTACCGGTATGCGCCGCACAACAGCAAGATCGCCGCGCTGCTGGCCTCGGACGCAATCGGGGATGTCCACTCCGTGCACTTTGAGTGGATGCTCAACACGTCGCATGGCGCTGACTATTTCCGGCGCTGGCACCGCGATAAGCGCAACAGCGGAGGACTACTCGTGCACAAGTCGACGCATCACTTCGACCTGGTGAATTTCTGGCTGCGAACGAGGCCGCAGAGCGTCGTCGCGATGGGGGATCTGCGCTTCTACGGGAAGGAGAACGCGGAGCGCCGCGGCGAGACGCAGTTCTATGCCCGGGCGAGAGGCAGCGCGGTGGCTAGGTCGGATCCGTTTGCGCTCGATCTGGAAGCTAATGCGCAGCTGAAGGCGCTGTATGCGGATGCGGAGCATGAGGATGGGTATCACCGCGACCAGAGCGTCTTTGGCGATGGGATCAGTATCGAGGACACAATGGGCGTGATGGTGCGTTATGAGAGTGGCGCGGTCCTGACGTATAGCCTGACAGCGTATGCGCCCTGGGAAGGGTTCCGGGTGATGTTCAATGGGAGCAAGGGTCGGCTGGAGGTGGAAGTGGTGGAGCAGTCGTATGTCAATTCAGGTGGGGAGCAGGCGATGGAGGGCGCGTTGGAGAGTATGACGATTCTCCTGCGGCCCATGTTCGGGAAGCCTGTTGAGATTGAAGTCCCGGCGGGCCAAGGGGGCCATGGTGGGGGAGATCCGCAGCTGCTGAAGGACTTGTTTGGGGGTGAGGCTATAGAAGATCCGCTGAACCGGGCTGCGACGCACGTCGACGGGGCATGGTCGATTGCCACGGGTATTGCTGCGAACGAGTCGATGCGCCGGGGGCAGGTTGTACGCGTTGATGAGTTGATTAAGCTGCCAGTCTAGAACTGCTATGTTACAGGTGTATTATCTATCGATTTAGATCGGTTGCTTGGTATACTTCTATTGCGGCGTCTTTTTTATCCATTGCGCTGCGACAACGCATCAACAGCAATACCATAGGACCGAGCGTAGGGGTAAATCCTATGCGAGTCGCGACAGACAAGGGGTGATCACGTCTGCTCGGAATATTCTCAACCTGCTTGAGGGATACGTTGGTCACACTCTCCCCACATTCCTGGCTAACGGCCGTCGGGCAAGGGAGACGATGCAGATGATGCAGTCAACTCTCCGACTGCTCTGTGTGCCAGCATGTTTGTCTGTTCGATGCTTGATATTAAATCACAGTAAAGACGCGTAACCTCATCGTCTCAGGATTTAACAGCGTTGCACCGATGAGAGGCAATCTCAATCACGTCGGCCTATGACCTCACATTATACCAGATGGTGTGACTCTGGACAAGCCCAAATATAGCAAAGGTTAACTCCGGAATCCAGAAGACGAGCTTCCATTGGCAGGGACATCAATCAAGGGAGGAGCTTAGGAAGAGCCCACCTGCTATGACGAAGGTTTCGCCGAAGCAATGATTGAATAAAGGTCTGCTCCTCATGGCCTTCTTCCCTCCTCCATCTCTCAGTGACACCATGTCTCAGATTGTGGAATCCAAAGAACTCTGCGTGGCGCCCTCGCCCATTGACGAGGGTTTTTTTCAGCAGCAGCTTGACCTCAGAGGTCTCAAGCTCACTCCTGATGGATTCGTGCATTGGAAACCGGGCAACAAACGACACCCGCGCAACTGGTCGAAGCTGCGCAAGGCCCACGATGTATCGGTCATCTTGTTGTTGGAGATGTTCACGTATGTTGCACTTCCTCTGCCATGGAAGAAGGCTGACAATTGCAGGACGTTGGTCAGTGCAGCAGGAGTACGTAGCTAACTCATTTGACGGTGCGAGCCACGCTGACCTGGTAGTCTGCCGCGGCCAATGCCTCCCATAAGGAATTCAACATCAGCAAGACGGTGTCGATTTTTCTCTTTGTGCCGATGTAAGTAATCCGTCCTTATTCCAGGTCTCGCTGACCGTGTAGGTACCTCATCGGGCAAGGAATCGGCAGCATCGTCTTCCCTCCCTACTCGGAAGCATTTGGACGCAAGAAACTGTACATTGTCAGTACGGCGATGTACAGCTTGTCGTGCATCATCATCGCGATTGTTCCGTCGGTTGCTGGCGTAGTCGTTGGACGTCTACTCAGCGGGTTCCTGTCGGCGATTCCTACTAACGTAGTGGCGGGAAGTATCGAAGACATGTTCAACGCGAAAGACCGGATATGGTTCCTGTCGCTGTGGATGATGCTGGCTCCATGGGGTCTGGCGCTGGGGCCGATCTACAGCACATACATCACTTACGCCTTGAACTGGTATGTTCCCAGCACTGACTCCAGGCAGTACTGACTGCGTTCAGGAGATGGGTGTTCTACGTAGCCGCCATCGTCACCGGCTTTATCGCGTGTCTCCTGCTCGGCATCCGTGAATCGCGACCTCCCCTCCTCCTCGACCAGGAAGTCCGCCGCCTGTGCCAGGCCCTCGGCAAGGAGACCCAGATGGTGGTGCAGAGCCTCAACCCAGACCGTATCCCTGACCTCCGCACCTTCTTCACCATGGCCCTCTTTCGCCCCATCTACCTCTTCTTCACCGAACCCATTATCTTCCTGGTATCCATCATCAGCGCCATCCCTTTCACCCTCATCTACATGTTCACCGAGGCCCTCCCACCAATCTACCAATCCTTCGGCATGACCCCCACCCACTCCTGTCTCCCCTTCCTCGGCCTTGGCCTCGGCTGCATGCTCGGCATGCTCACCCGCATCCATGACTACAAACTCATCGTCTCCCACCACCGCCAGCGCCTCCCCCTGCGTCCCGAAGACAAACTTCTCGGCTTCATGATCGGCTCCCCGGTCTTCGCCCTGGGCCTGTGGCTCTTCGCCTGGACCATTCCCCCGGCAATCACATCCGTCCACTGGATGGTCTCGACCGTCGCCCTCGTGGCGATCGGCTACGCAGCAACCGAGTTTGGCTCCGTCCTGACCGGCTATCTCGCAGATAGCTATCTCAGCTACGCGGCCAGCGGGTTCGCAGCGCAGACAATCCTGCGCACGAGTATGAGCGCGGCATTTCCGCTGTTTGCGCCGGCCATGTTTGGTTCGCTAGGTGCCAATGTGGCGGTCAGTGTGCTGGCGGCGATTGCGACGGTGTTTTGTCTTGTGCCGCCTCTCTTTGCACGGTTTGGGGAAAGGATTCGTGCGAAAAGTCGGTTTGCGAGATATAGTTTGGATGTGTATAATCGGATTACGGTTGATGAGGAGGGTTTCTAGCGGTGTATCTACGGTGTGATCGTGATTGGTGTCTATACAAGGCGTGGTCAGTGAAATAGGGAGTCAATTCAATTCGATCCAATAAAGACTGTGTGCATGGGCTGAACATACTGAATTGGGAGTTTCTTATTCGGCTAAACTAGGCAATCCCCTTGGCTAGGCTGCTTCTTGAGGGTCCACTTTCAGTAGCTGGTGATTTCCCACCCATGTTACTCAAGCGCATCCACAGTGAAGGAACCAGTGATGGGTTCTTCTCTGCTTCCACAAGGACGCCCTCCTCCCTCAATACCCGCTGCCATTCCTCCCAGGCTGGCCGGTGATACTCCACGATGGCGGATCCCGCCAACGCCATGATGACGGCTACCCATGGACCCCATTGCCCCACGGCATTCGGCGGTTCGCTGGTAGGGATGCCATCGCTGAGATGTATGAACACCTCGTTCAAGACGATGACGACCACACAGGCGATTAACAACAAATCAGTCATCAACCCCGGCCGGCCACGCTTCTGCTCGTGAGCCAACTTCTTCTGGGCCATGGATCGCATCTGCTTTGCGTGGCGGCGCTTTTTTTGGCAGCACATCGCCTCTACTAAGGGTCTTGTCTGCTGCGCGAAGTATTCCTTCCAGCTCGGCCTTGGTTTAGTAGCGGGGAGTTACGAGGAGACGGTAGAGAGAGACGACGGCCCCGAGGAATCGCGAGAGCCAGATGGAGACTTCTAATAGCCTGAATCTCTGAGTTGATACTGTGCCAGCTGGTACCACGCGAATGTCGCCCGGGTCTCGAAAGGCTTGTCGTGTGCTGAAGCAGGCATACGTGCAATTGAACGGCACCAGACCGGATTGTGCCGCGCTTGTCAGCAGTATCGGTTCTGTGCTGTTGGTCGCATCACTCGGTATGGATGTACATTGGTCCTCACTCGGATAGTCTCGTAGCATCGCCACAATGGCACAGATTGTTCCAACCACCATCAGTAACCCCCTGTATGCTCACGCAGCAGTTCAGACCCATGGAAGAATACCGTCACGACCAAACTGCCGACGCTGACGATGGCGAAGATCCCAAGGCAGTCCAGATCAAGTAGAGAATCACGCGATATGCCAGCGAGGATGGTTGCATGGACAGCCGCTGATCCGGCATAGGTCATGGCCGCACCCAACGCACCAGCCACCAACCACGGGGTCTTGCCACTGACTATGGAGAAGAGAAGGAGGCTGTAGTAGAGGACTCGGTGCAGAAGGGCATATTGCCCGCTGATGGGGTAGACGCATTCGATCCGTCCCTTGTCCAGTGTCGCATCGTAGCGAAGGAGACTACTAGCGGATGATGCCGGGACAGCCGTCAGGAGCCATGGCACCAGGATAGCCGAGGTAAGCATCTCGCCAGCGCTCGTTTGGAACCGCTCTTGGTCAAGGATGGATGGTGATCGGCGCGTCGCGGCTATATTATGCTGTTGGAAGCTAACGTCAGCCTCATATTGCTTTTTCGTGGTCTAGGTTTCCATTCGACGTCTCATCTCGAAGGGGTTTCTTCTACGAGGTGAGGCTTGCCGTGCTATCCAATGAGCTTGTTGTGACAGTGCTACTCCGTACATTAGGATTCTAATGAATAGTCTGTGCCATCTGCCACTGGGGCTTAGATCCGCACACAGAATGGTCATATTCGTAAGGGCAACATTGTGTCTGAGAACCTTATCCTAAACCAGGAGGTCAAAGCTCCGCAGACGATCTCCCCTTTGTTCAACGATCTGGATGGACGTCAACAGGGCAGTTACACCTGTATCTGGGACGTCCACTTCAATATCGTGGCGTGTCAGCAGAAGCAAACGACCATGCTGCGATTGTAGAACCCCACAATCAGACACTGATACCAGGCTCCTGAACCTCTCGATTGTAACCACCTGGATGCGACACAAGCATTAGTGCAACTTTGCAAAATCGACCGCTAGGTATACCAGGGAGGTGATGAAGGACTCTATTTCCCTCGCTTCTCTGATTCCGAGTAAATACTAAGTGGCTACCAGTGGTCCTCACCTCCCCTGATCTGCATACCAATGTCGTTGTGATGCGCATTGCTGGCAGCAGAGAATGACCATCTGCTTGCCCGACAACGAAGGCCTCAGTGATGTCGTCGTCAACTTGGATGAGGCACTGCGCCAAGAGCAATGACAGCAATAGTGCCGGGTGGTCCTCCTCTGCCTACGGAAACTGGGGCAAGGTCAAGGAGTCGTTCTATTGCGAAGCATGCAGGCTTCCCAGGTCAGAAGTCCATCCCGACGTGTCGCTCAGCCGCTGGATTGATGCAGGCTCGCAGTGCCATTAGCGACTGGACTGCGCCGGACTCAGAATCGCCTTTGGTCTGGGAGAGGATATGAATTCGTTCGATCAAGGGCAAGGAGCACTTTGCATTTAACCCTTGGTCCGTTGAACCAGTTGCTGGGGGCGGGGTAAGGTCAAGAACACTTGCGTGATTCATCAATAGCTTGTCGGTGGGGTTGATCATATTCGAGTAGTAGCCCAACCTAGATAACAGCCCACGCATCAGTCGCTGCTAGGAATATCAAGATCCTGGTCTGGTTTACCAATGATAGCTCAACTGCTGCACAAGGCATGCACAGCAAGAGTCGGTGAGACACTTGAGAGACTTGTACACTAGAGACTTGTACACTCCGGAGAACGCGCCTATAGCACTCTTCTGATCAAGGACAAAAAAAACTGCTGCGTATCAGAAATCTGCTAGAACTAGATATGGGTAACTTATCAAATGAGGGGTTGCAATGGGATATATGGTAGAACCAATACCTAATCAAATCCCAAGAGATCAGCGAGATACAGTCAGCGGGGGACTGTACGGATACGATTTGGCCTCTTATGCTGAGACGGAGCGACGCAAGGGAGGCAGAGAGGCCCTAGGTACCTCGCACTCCATCCTTGGAATCCCCGCTCTCTGGGAAAAAAAAAAACACGTTTTGCATATATATTCTCCAAAATTCCATCAGGTGTACACCGCCAGCTGAGTAGGGATCTGTCCATGGCAGACTGAGGCATCCTGTTAAGAAAGGCGACATCAATCTACCTGTGTTGCCATCCGGCGCCAGCAGTTCATATCAGAATACCACCAGCAAAATGACAGTCCCGGTCCCAGACTTCCACGTCATCATCATCGGAGCCGGTACGTTCGGTTATCCAGAACACATCCTGAGACTAATCACTACTAGGCGCAACCGGCCTCTCCCTCGCACAAGGCCTGAAAAAGGTTCTCCTCTTATATGTCAGCCCAAGTTGCAGCTGACAAGCAAGGCAGGCCGGTATCGCATACACTATCTACGAACAGCACGATGACGAGGCCTACGCCCGCCGGGCAGGACAATGGACCATGGCCCTGCACTCTTCCCTGCCGTATCTCGACTCAATCCTCCCCTCGGACCTCCGTGCGAAACTGAACTCCACAACGACGAATCCTTGGGCCGAGCCCGATCCTACCATTGCGGCTGCTATCCCGTTTGTGAATGGTGCCACTGGCGAGCTGATGGCGAAGATTCCGATGCCGAGCCCGAAGCGGGTTATCCGGGGGAAGTTGCGTGATCTTTTGCGGACAGGAGTGGAAGTGAGATTTGGGAGGCGGTTGACTGACATCCGCGTGGAGGATGATGGGGTGATTGCGGTTTTCGATGGGGAGGAGGTCAGAGGGAATGTGCTTGTGGGAGCGGACGGAGGTAGGTATTCTTGATTTTCAGCGCATTAATGGCTGATGGTGTCAAGTGCACAGCGTGGTGCGAGGGCGACTCGTCGACGAGGACGTTGCCGCGTTGCAGAAGCCGAACATCTTGGTCTTGGTGGGTTCCTCGACATCCATTTTCCAGGGAATGTGCTAAGGAGGAGAGAAAGAATGCCTTCCCGTCGTTCACGAGAGAGCAGGCGCTGTTCATCCACGGCAAGTCCCACCCGATTGTGCAGCTGGCTCCCCATCCGCACCAGAAGACCAGTATCTTCTCCAACGGTACGCCGTAATTCCCTTCCTGGTCAAGAGAACAACGCAACTAACCAGCTAGTGGCCAACGTGGTCGACCCCGTCCGGCCGGAGACCTGGGTGTTCCACTATTGCCTGTCAATCTGGACAGCCGACGACGCCCCTGAAACCGCCGAGGAGCGCCGCGCCCTTTTCAAGCATTACATGAGCCAATACTGCGAGCCGTACAGATCGGCCGGGGAATGGTTGAGTCAGGCAACACCAATACGAGCCGAAAAGGTACGTCTGGACGATTTTATTGGCGGACGCTAATGCGTAGTGCAGTTCCACTACTGGAAAAACATCACTCGGTGGAGGAATTTCGGCGGGAAAGTTACCCTAGCAGGTGATGCGGCGCATCCCATGGTCCCTTGTTTGTCCTCCTCGTCCTACTCGTTCCTCTGGTTGAGAAGAGGTTACTGACGATGGCAGTCACCGCGCAGGGACTGAACACCGCGCTCGAGGATGTGAAGCGCTTCCTGGACGCCATTGTCAAGGTGGTATACCACGGTGCGGATATGCAGACGGAGATGGATGCCTACGATGACTCGGCGTATACTCGGGGCAAGCGGGACATAAACCTGTCGGTCGAGCAGATGCACGCCTATCATCACTGGGAGGAGATCATGACCAGTCCGTTGATGAAGGGGGGATACGGTGCTTTAATCAATAGTTCCCCCCACTAATTAAGAAGACTCGTAATGTTACATGCTAAGTCCAAGGCCTGTTCACAATGACACTCCTCGGGACATGGGTCGACTCATCCTGCGAACGGCCATCCTGGGACCGATCATCGTGCGACCCGTCGTCGCCATGTTCCGATATTCTCCCCTCGCGGCTTGTTCGAACCGGCTCCAACTGCGTAAGATTCGTCAGCTGAAGGTCACTTTCGACCTCGTTCATGCGCTTGAAAGCTTTGTTCTTGATCCCGGAGGCTCCAGACCCCGGCTGCGTAGAGTACATTTTGCGGCTGGCAAACAGGGTCGGGAACGCGGCCTTGAAGACGGGTCGGAGCATCGGCACGCACGCGTTCAAGTTGGCCAGGGCCGGCTCGGTGACGCTCCAAAACGCAGCCCAGATCATCGAGTATGGGAGATCGAAGAAGTCGACGGTGGTAAGGACGCGGATGCGGATGATGGTGATCGCGGAGATACTGCCACAGTTAGCGGCCATGCGATTAGCTACTGAGTTAGAAGGGAACGACGAACAAAAGACCCAATCCAAAGATACCGTAGAGGGCCAGCTTGGTCGCAGTGCTCATCTGCAACTTCCAGATGAAGTGCAGGGGCAACACCATGATCATGACGTCCGTGATGAGATTGAAGGCGCCGATGGTCGAGAAGGCCACGTTCTGGCTGGCGCAGTGGCCCGGTAGCGTGGGGTTCCAGTTCTTCTGGAAGGGCTGGCAGATGAAGAAGATCTGGAGCATGCTCCCGGTCCAGTAGGCACAGGCACAGCCCATGCAGACCCAGGCGGCGATGCGGAAGCCCTTTGTGACGAAGATGCGGAGGTAGAAGAAGAGATAGCTCAGTTTGGCGAGGACCATGGCGTTGTAGTAGACGACTTGGTAGACGATCAGCATCTTGAGCATGGCCACCAGGTTCTCGGGAGGGATCTCGGTGACGTGCTTGCGCATCCCGACGCGAGCGTAGTGGTAGTGCATTGCCAGCATGCCGTATGTGTGCAGCATGGACCCTACACAGCAACCATCGTCCCACCAGATCTTACTCTTCCGGATATGCCGCGAGATGAACCGGAGAAGCACCGCAAGAGTGGCCAAGGCGACCAGCACCGTGTTGGCGATGAGCTGGTCGCGCACAATGGGAAAGCCAAAGGCATCGTACAGGGCCACCATTTTGTCTCACCAGCGCCTTGGTGAAAAGTGCAGAATTCTCGAGGACATTCTTTATAGACATCCCTGAAAGTCTGAAAATCCTCAAATCGAGGCTGCAGGCAAATTTATCACGCGTCAAGCTTTTGACAGGTGCCAGTCTAGCGCCATACATGAAGCATCATTTCCGACATGTTCCACTCTGTACGAATCCTACCGAATTCCTATTCCGGGAAATGGACCGCTTGTGCCGTGCTTCTGGCAGTCACGGCGTGTCGAGACCAATCTTCGTGTGCCGCCAGACAACGAGCCGTTGGCCTCCTGCCGATCAAAACAGCGACGTCTCGCGCTACTGCCTTTAGTATAACGGCGGCGGATCCGCCGGCGCGGATGGTGGGGATCTTGATGGATGGCGATTGGAAGAGACCGCGAATGGGGCCATCATTAGTTTTCTGGGATGAAGAGGGGTAGACGAAATGACTGTGAACGAGGTTCGAGGCTTTGACATGTAATTTGGCCCCGGGCGAACGCGGGATTTGGTGCTCGTCAATCCCCTCCTGGAGTCCTGACAGTTTAACCCCTCAACCTGTCACAGAGAACACGACCAAAGGCAAGTTGCAACCACAGCAGCGGCCACAGACTACACAGTGCCATGACCGAATACGACTATATCATTGTCGGCGCAGGCATCGGTGGCCTGGTGCTGGCCAACCGCCTGAGCGCAGACGCCTCTGTCAATGTCCTTCTCATCGAAGCCGGGGCCAATCGCATGGGCGATCCTCGTATCGACACCCCTGGGTTTCTGGGCATGTTGTACGGAAACCCAGACTTCGACTGGGATTATATGAGTGTCCCTCAGGTATCACCTCTCTTCCACTGCTCCATTTACGGCAACAATGCAACAATGCTGATCGTATAGCCGCATGTCAACAACCGACAAATCGCGCAGCCCCGCGGCCGGGTCGTCGGCGGTTCCTCGGCCCTGAATTTCTCGGTCGTCCTGTACCCTCCCGCATCAGACTTCGAGGCATGGAAGGCGTTGGGAAACCAAGGCTGGGGCGCAGAGGATATGGCGCCGTACCTGCGGAAGTTTCACACGTTCTCCCCGCCCAGCAAGTCCACGGCCGACCTTCTCGGCGTCGATAGCTACATGAAAGCCAGCAGCCAGGGGTGTGACGGCCCTGTGCCTGTTTCCCTGCCGGACGTATATGGGCCGTTCAACGAAGCGTGGGATAAGACGTTTGAGAAGCTTGGTTGGCGGACGGACGCGGATCCCATCGCCGGACGCAAACTGGGTGCGTTCACCCCGCCGCTGACCGTTGACGCAAAGACAGGGAAGCGGGGGTATGCAGCGGCCTACTACTCCCCCGAGGTGGCCGCACGGCCAAACCTGCGCCTGCTGGCAGAGACCATGGTCGAGCGGGTGCTGTTGACCAGGCAGGATGGAGACGTGCTGGCCACCGGCGTGCTGGTCAAGGACAAGGATGGCGCGAGAGAGATTCACGCAAAGAAAGAAGTCATTATCTGCGCCGGCAGCCTGAATACGCCTCAGATCCTGGAACTCTCCGGCATTGGAAATGCAGGGCTGCTACAGAAGCACGACATCCCCGTGGTGATCGACAACCCCGGCGTTGGCGAGAACCTCCAAGATCACTGCATCAGCTGCATCAGCTTCGAGATCGCCGACGGTCAAGTCTCGGGCGACATTCTCCGTGACCCCAACGTGGTACAGGCCCTCGTCAAGCTGTACGAGGAGACTCGCGGCGGCCCGCTGGCAGGCATGCCCATCAGCGTGGCGTACCTTCCTTTCGTTGACGGACGAGGCGTCGTCCCGCGGCCAGAAGTCGAGGAGCTGCTGGCCAAGTATCTCGACAGCGCCGCCCTTCCACCCAATCTGCAGGCGCAGTACGCGCACCTCAGGAAAGCGATCCTCGACAACGATACCCCGTCGTCAGAGTACCTCTTCCTCCCCGCGCAGCTACACATGAAACCCGGTGCGACAAGCTTGCCCGACGTCCTGGCCAAGCCCCTGCCGGAGAACTACATCAGCATCATGATCCTGCACAACCACCCTTTCTCACGAGGATCGGTGCATATCTCCTCCCCCAAGGCGGAGGACAAACCGATCTACGATCCGAACTTTCTCTCCCACCCGCTGGACTTGGAGATACTCGCTCGGCACACGCAATTCCTTGAGACAATCGCCGCCACGGAGCCGTTCAAGTCTCTTCTCAAGGAACGGCGGATCCCGGAAAACGCGAGGGACTTGGGCGATCTGGAGCGAGCCAAGGAGCTGGTCAAGGACCGGCTGTTTACGTGCTTTCACCCTGCGGGGACGTGTGCCATGTTGCCGCGGGAGATGGGGGGTGTGGTGGATGACCAGCTGAGAGTGTATGGGACACGCAATCTGAGGGTGGTTGATGCCAGTGTCTTTCCGCTGGAGCCGGCGGGGAATATCCAGGCGACGGTGTATGCGGTGGCGGAGCGCGCAGCTGATTTGATCATCGGCAGTAATTAGTTTCACTCGTTTCTTCCCTATGAATAAAGAAGAATGCTGCTATCGATAATGAAAACATCGTTGATCAACAGTGTTGTGGATACATTCCAGGGTAAAGAATGCGACATCAACATCATCCCATCCCTTCTTCCAGACTTGGATCTGATTTCTCAACCTCAACATGATCCCCAAAGTCAGCTACAATGCATTGCATGCAATTACTATGGCTCTTGACACTCTCCCCCGCGTATAGCATCCCTCTAGACCCCAATGATCCCACCTCCATCAAGCAGGCCGCCCACCATGTCGCCGCCAACATGCTCTCCCACTACACGGGGATGAAACCCGGCGACAACCCGGGCAACCTACCACCCCCATACTACTGGTGGGAGGCCGGGGCGATGTTCAACGCCCTCATCGACTACTGGTACCTGACGGGCGACAGTACCTGGAACGCAATCACCACGCAAGCGCTGACCTGGCAGGCCGGGCACACGGGGACCTTCATGCCAACCAACCAAACCAAAACCGAGGGCAACGATGACCAGGCGTTCTGGGCTTTCGCAGCCATGTCCGCTGCGGAGCGGAACTTCCCCGACCCAGACCCGGACCACGGGCCCGGGTGGCTGGCGATGGCGCAGGCGGTGTTCAACACGCAGGCGGCGCGGTGGGACGAAGACACCTGCGGCGGGGGACTGCGGTGGCAGATCTTCAGCTTCAACAATGGATGGAATTACAAGAATACCATTTCCAACGGGTGTTTTTTCCACCTGGCCGCCCGGCTGGCGCGGTACACGGGGAACCGCACGTACGCTGAGTGGGCAGAGCGGGTCTGGGACTGGACGGTGGACGTGGGCTTCATCACGGACGACTGGTTGTTCTACGACGGGGCGGACGTCCTGCTGAACTGCTCCGACTTGAACCGTATCGAGTGGACGTACAACTCTGGGGTGTATTTGCTGGGCGCGGCCAACATGTACAATTGTGTATGTCTATGTCTATGGCTACTTGCTCTTCTGATGCGTGGCTAACCAGTACAAGACGGAAGGTGACTCCCGATGGGAGGCGAGGACGAAGCATATCCTCCAGGCGACGGATGCGTTTTTCGCCGAGGACCCGGCCATGGTGATGTACGAGCGGGCGTGCGAGCTCGTGGACACGTGCCAGGTCGACCAGCGCGCGTTCAAGGGGTTCCTCGCGCGATGGATGGCGGCGGCCACGCAGGTTGCCCCCTTCACGTATGACTGGGTCATGCCGCGGCTGCGGGCGTCAGCAGCGGCCGCTGCAAGGACATGCACTGGCGGTCCCGATGGCGCAGCGTGCGGGCTGAAATGGACGACGGGGGTCTGGGATGGCAGCGAGGATGTGGGATTGCAAATGAGTGCGTTGGAAGTGATCCAGAATCTCTTAGTCGACCGGGTGGATCCGCCAGTCACCGATGCCACCGGGGGAACCTCAGTGGGCGACCCGAGCGGAGGAATGGAGCAGCCCGATCCACGGCCACCGGTGCTGACGATGACTATCACCGGGGCAGATCGCGCGGGGGCGGGGCTCCTGACAGCGATGTTGGGGGTGTTGATGATAGGGACAACAGGGTGGCTCCTCTATGAATAGCTTGTATGTGTAGATGTGTACATCAATCAATGGTTATTTATTGAAGAGCAGCCACAATCCGCCGCAACGCTTCGTCCAGGTACGCCTGCGGATGCGCAAAGACAATGCGGAACCATCCGGGCGTCTCCGAGCCAAACAGCGCCCCCGAGGCCAGAAACACCTTGTTCTTCAGCAGACGCTGCATCACGATCTCGCCGACATCCTCGTGTTTCGCCTCCGGGTGGTGCTTAAGATACGGCGTGCCCAGGTCCACCCAGACAAAGAATCCCGCATTGGCTCCGGCCATGTATGGGATCTCATTCTGCGTCAGCAATCCTACTGTGTATTCATACGCCTGTTTTAGCTTCTCGCAGTTCAACCGGATATACTCATCCGTATACGCATCATCCTCCAGGACATTTGCCGCCAGATGGTCCGCCGGTCCAGACACATACGAATACAGCGCGACACTGTCAACCGCGGCACGCACATCCTTATTTCCCTGGCTGATCAGGGCACCCAACCGTAGCCCATTCGCACCGAAATCCTTGCTCATGCCCCAGAGCACATGCACCCGGTCCGCATCAATGATGCCGCTGGTGTCGATACTCAGCGCGGAGACAAACTCTTCCCCACCCCATACGGAGAGCGCATATATCTCGTCGCTGATAAAATGCATCCCCTGCTCCTGGCACAACCGCATCAGCGCAACCAGGACATTGCGCGAGTAACACCGTCCGAGAGGATTATGCGGATGGCATAGCAGCAGTGCACGACACTTCTTCCCAGTCCGCTGCTCGAAGCTAGTCAGCGCCTGTCGGTACGCCTCGACGCAGGCTTCGCCGAGCGGATCGGCCCCTCCAAAGGGAACGGTCACAACCTCCGTGCCGAACCGCATGGAGATATCCGCGACAAAGGTGCCGTAGTACGGTCTTCCCAGGAGGATGCCCTCGCCTTTATCCGCAAGCGCCCAGGAGAGATGCTCGACTGCCGCAGAGACGCCGTTGGTGAGGATGAGATGGTGTGGCTCGAGGGGGGTCGCTGGGTGGAGGCGTCGGTTCAAGAAGCGCGCCATGGCCGCTTTGAGGCGTTTCGAGCCGGATGCGCCGTCATTGTAGGTGAGGGATTTGGAGGTGAGGCGGAGGCTCTGGTGCATGTGGTCCAGGAGGAACTCGTGCATCAGGACGTTCTCAGCTATGCCAACGCTGTAGTAGCCGTCAGGGTTGGTTTCCGGGTCATACATGTCGCTCAAGACCTCCCAGATGAGGCTGTTGCTGTTGGCCTGGAGGACGCCATTTGCACGTGTTGAGAGGGCCATTTCCTGGTTTAGAGACGGTGACGTGAGGAGGAGACGAGCAGACGAGGAGAGGAAGAAGAGAAGGAGAAGGATGTGAAGGAGTCATTGACTTTGTATTGGTGGGGTTAAGTCGCGCAGCTATTGCCCCACAAATATCCGTGTCTTCCAGCAGACATCTAGTGATGATCAGAACTTGGTAATCTGGCATTTCACACTAGCAAAAGGTCTGATTCTTCGTCAAGAGGCAGCTACCACGTAACTCATAGGTCTATACACTTGCCATGTCGTGAACAACAAGGCATTTTATGCATAGTACTGAGGGCTAGACAGATGTTCTAGCTGAAAACGGCTGTTGCCTCGGGTTTTCATTGGCTGATACGGAGTAGACGATGACGGCATTCCTATTCTGGTATAGTGCCATGACCTACCTTAGTTTCTCTTCTGTCAGCCGTAATCATATCTTACCACTGTTGATCTAGGGGGCATTGGATATCAGTATGTATACTGGATTGTGGCTGGCCTAATCAGATTACTGGATTCTACATTAGTTTGTTGAGTTAACATGGTGTTATAGAGTTCTCATTCGGCTGGTTATGGATAGTTCGTTAGCTAGCTAGACTATTATAAGACCTTCCTTACCCTGGAACCTGGATCATACATTCATACTGTTACTAGATTACCCTAGATCCGATAATATCAGGGCTCGGTTGACTTTTCCCTATTGTTTAGGCCGAGTATTATGGTGTCATACTATAGACATGACTAGCCCTATATCATCACATAAAGAATATATTGATAGAGACTCGTCTGAGATGCTAGTCGAGAACACAGTAGTGAGTGTTGCATTACTTTGTGCACCACTCCAGATGGCTAGATGATTGGCCGGTTGTGACAGCTATATTCGCTTCATTGAGTTCCAGAGCTGTCATAGCCTAGCAGAATCGATAATCGAAACATTGCTAACTTCCACCAGCTAATGCTCGCGGCGATCAGTTTTTCAACTCTTGCACCTCCGCCAGTGTCTCAGTCATCCGAGCTAGAGCCTCCTTGTGCCCCTTCACCACGCTAAAGTAATCCGACGTGAGCATCAATAGCTGAAAGTCTTTAAGCCAAGTGCGCGATGTCCCAGACACCTTGCACGTCACCACAGCCAAAGGCTTCTGATGACGTCTCGACACCTTCACCAATTGATCTATTGCGTCCAATATCTTCTGGTCTTCAGGGTCGCCTGCCCCGCGCGGAGGGCAGCGCAAGGCAACTCGGAGATCACCAGCCCCTAGCATTAGGCCGTTGACACCAGGGACTGCAGCGATGGCGTCCGCATTGTCCAGGGCAAGCTGCATCCATCCCCGCATCAGCCCATATGCAGACCACAAAACCTGAAAATAATGAACTTACAGGACTCTCGATCTGAACAATCACGGCGATGTTCTTGTCCGCTACGCCCTCGTGGAACGATCCTGGTGGTGCCACATCTGTAACGCCAGGCACAAGTACGGCGGGAGCCAGGGACCGGTCACCACCTGAGTATGCATAGCGGCACTTGCTGACGGCTTCAGCGGCTTGCTCAGGCGTATCGATGTGTGGGAAGATTATGCCGCCGGCTCCTATTTCAATGCCGGTTGAGTAAGCATTTGGCATTCTGAACGTCATAGATCAAACCAGACTTACCCGCGTCAAGAGCATATGTTAGTAGATGTGATTGAGCAGACGGCACTCGACAGATTGGGATGGTTCTGCCCTGGCTAGACAGGCTAACGGTCTGGATGAGGCGAACAAGGTTTTCAGCATCAATGGGTCTGCACCGCCATTACAATTGGACTGGTTAGACCTTGACCAGAAACGGGGTCCATTAGGTACAGCGAGGGACAAACGTATGTTGTGCATCAATCATGACAAAGTCATAACCCAGGACTGCCAACGTGCGCGCTGAGATGGTGTGGGGAATCGAGACGATGGTGCCTAACAAATGCGTAGGTCCCCCAGATGACGGGTTCATAGTGTCCTCCAGGGCCTTTGCCAGGTTGGAAGGCTGGAAGAGCGACGACGCACGGTAGTCTTCCATATTGCGTAGCCTGCGACACTCCAAAGGATTGCATATAATATGCGCCTGCAGTTGCTCACTAAATGATTTATGCTTCCACTACACTTCGCGGATCGAGAGCAGGGTTATATTCGGCTTGGACAATTAGAGGTTTTGATAGTCATCACATACAACAATAGCGTGCCATCTCAGAGCTCAACCATGTCTATGAATATTGCTCAAAGGTAAAGTCAATGTGGTATATAGCTTAAGTCTACACTACACTATGTAACGTCAATGCGAGGGGGTGGGAGTAAATGGTGACCATTGTCCGAAAGCGGAAACTGACTTGTGGTTTGACAAGGTGATGACCGCTATAAATCCAGATTAGGCATATCTAGTTTGCGAGCGTAATTTGAAGTGCCTTAGAAGTTAGACCATCCTAGTCTACTTGAGAAGTTAGTATGAAAACATATCACCTAGCTCACTCACCTACACTCGCTCATGTCCAATCGGCGGTTCAATACCACAGGCTGTCCATGATAAAGCAAGAGCAGTAATACAGTACCAATAGAGTACCAGTAAACTCTTAGAAGTCAGACTTGGCCAGTCATAACCCCTAGAGACTGCTTCCTCCCACAGCAAAAATGCAGATGTAGGAGAGGGATGAAGAAGAGCACAGTCGCCGTTGACAGCTTGCTAGATTGACAAGACCGGGCCTGGGATAGAACCTTCCAGTGAGTCCCATGTAAGCTACAGATATGGAATTATGGATTTGATACAAATATTATATAAAATATGTCATATAAATTTGCACATAACGTAGTTGCATATGAGTGCCTTTGGATTAAGGTTCGGTCCTCGGAGACAACCTCGTGGTGGCCGGAATGAGGTTTCAACCCTTACAGTACCAAGTGGTATGTGGAAAAAGTCTGGAATAACTAGCATATAATCAATTGATTATCCCATGGATCTGCATTTTGTTCTATTGCTTATTCCCGCGCAACACCCTTCGACCACCCTTTTCAATTATTGGTCCAAACTCAACTAGTCTTCGCGATATATGTGACAGACTTGCTCAGGATAATCCTTAACAAAACATTTCTGATCTCAATCAACATTGGTTTTAGAGGACCGGATTTGCCTGTTAAGCTAGATTACACTGTCTATGCCAGTCGAATGTGAATCCAAGCTAGTTCACCTGAAGAAAGTATGTCAAGAAGCTATTTTTCTCCAGGTCCTGACACAATGCCTTCTTGGAAGGTAGATCCTTATTAGTTCACCATATAACCGTTGTTGCCATTGCTTGCCCAGTTGTTGTTACCTTGTTAGGCCTCTGAAAACAAACATCTGTTCATAAGGCCATACCATCACCTATGCAATGTGCGCCCTGACATCAAACACTGTACATGAGCTATTTTGTAATTCAAGTGTAATCCTCCTCACAAAAGTCGTCAAAAATCCAATTTTCGTTGATTCTAACTCTCTCCTCCTCTGTTTCAGCAGCATCAAGAGCGTCTGCTTGTAATTTTCTCTCGCGCCCTTTTGCTTCGTCGTAGTATTCGACTGGAACCCACCCCTCATTTGCAACTCCAATTGCTTCTTGACAAGCCTGAAATTGTTTATCGGCGTCAGATTGTTGACGTGCCAGTCGCAGACATTCGCTCGATTCGTCGCGTGAAAAGAAGATTGGGCAAGGTATCCTCGCATCACCGGTCAATTCTCCCCAATTTCTTGACAGTGTAACCAGATCAGCTTTCAAGGTCATATTGTCACCCTTCCAAGGGTCACTGGCACGGTGAAAAACCTGCCGTCGTAAGGTGCTGAAATGATAGGTCAAGGCATCATAGTGCTCAGGATTCTTCTCCGCAGTCAATTTGACATAGAGATAGTGAAGTTGACGCTTGCGGAAAAGTTCCGCATGTTGGACCTGGTGTATCTCCTCCAATTCATTGAAATCTTCGGTAAAGTAGGGACCTGCAGTGATTTTGAGATCTCATCACCATAATTCTCGAGACTTTGCGGGATGCCGCATTGCAGAAATAAGGGGAGAACTGTACTATGCTGCCAATCTATCAACCCACTGATTTCTAGCTCACTAGAAACAAATATATTGTTGGGTTGGAGATCGGGATGTTGTATGACTGGACGATGAAGGGCAGGACAATCCCGCGGTATGAGGTGAGACGCAATTTGTAGGTATTTCTCTAGATTCACAATATGCTCGAGGTGGGATTGGGCCTGGTAATCATAAACCTCCCTGCGAAGACGCTGAAGACGCTGGAGAGGTCTTCCAAACTTCCAAATGCTTTGAGATATGCAATCTCTTTTGTGGCTCCGGCAGTGAGAACTGCTAAAGGATCTCGGTCTTTCCAGAGTTAACCGTCAAGGTCAACTGCGTTTGGGTTATTTTAATCTGAAGGATACTTACATGGTCCGCGCTCAACCGGTAAGTGGAGTCTCTTCCCATTCCATAACCCAAGCGAAGTACCGGGGCCTAGACAGAAACACCGGGTTGAACTGGGACTTGGAACAATGACCGGGTTATCATGGGCTGGCAAGTCATCGTAGTAATAGAGACTTCCACTTGCTGGAAACTGTAAGCCAAATAGGCGAGACTCCAGTTGTACGAGCTTAGTGACCAGCGTTATCCTCTCCTGTTCAGACAAAGTAAACCAGATATCACCTAGGTTTTGTCCTTGAACAAGTTCCATAAAGATGTATTCTGTACCTGCAGGGTTATCTGCAACGGCAGAGTAACTATATATTTTAGGAACTGGAATGCCATGAGAACGGAGAAAATCTATTGTTGCGACTTCACTTGCAACCAGTAGAGATTTTGGTTCAGTGACTGGGTAAGGAATTCGTGCAACAAATTGGAAGCCGTCTCGCATGGTGATCTTGAAACTTCGATTGAACCCTCCTTCGGCAAGCTTCTCGAAGCTGGCGACATCATCTTCCTTCTGCTGAACTGCTAGGGCAGCAAGGCGCTTCAACTCAGAGATGTTGAAAGCACGTCTCCTCTCATGATGTCTCAACGCGTCATTATAGCTAGATTATAACATCAGTCAAGCATATCAGCAGGAAAGAGGTGCTAGCCCGCAACATGCATCCATCGCCCGGTCGTGTACTCAAACCAGTCACAAGATTCAGGCATACTCTGAACTGCTGAAAGAGTACGTGCGGGTGCTAGGTTTGACTTGGGGAGGGTGGGGACAATGTAGCTCAGATACTAACAAAATGGTCATGAGGAACTACGGCCTGCCATGGGTAGACCTGCCTGTAGCATTTCCTAGATCTGAAGGGCACAGGAAGGAGAAACAAGAAACCCGCAAACAGAGAGCAAACGGAATTAAACCACCGTTGAAAGCAGCAAGCGAAGGCAAAATTGCGAGAAATAGTAAGCCACTACTAGCTATCCAAAAAATCAAATATGGGCCATACAGCCCATACTATCAAGGAAGCACTCTCAGAATATGACAAGGTTTGTAGTCCTTCTTATTGACTTGCCCTCCGCAATGCGCTATGACTTTTTGATGCTCATACAGCTAACATGACAACCATACATTATTAAACAAGTCGCAGACTTTGCTGAGCAGCTCAGGTACAGGTATGTAACCTATCGAGGCAGTATATTGTGCTAGCATAGCAATAGCATTCTTTAATCAGACAAGTCTACAATGCTTAGTTGTCAACCCCTCCCATGTGGGCGATCCTGTCTAACAGGAACTCAACAACCCAAACTAGAGCCATAGAGAGGCTGCAGGGGTTAATATCATGGTTACCTGTTACTTAGGGTTTAAGAATACGCTGTTCTGGTTTGAGCCTAATGCTGTTTGAGAGTCAAAGCCAATTACAGCCGCAGCCTGCTGGCCCTGGGACTTGCTTGTGATGCCTAGCTCCTGTTTGCATGATACATGCTAATAAAAGAGAAGCTTTCAAGGATTGTTGCATCTAGTGCTATTTAGCACAAGGGATGCCCGGATACAGGTATATTCTAAACAACCCAACCACCCCCATGACCTTAGCCCAGTGTGTTGTCTTAGAATACCCATAGTGAGTGTCTTTCAACAAGTAGAAGCGTTGAGCATGGTCTGTGCACTGATACCCCTAAATCATGGTGAGCTGTTGCTTGTAACTACGAGCTCACGACTCATTGTCGACCAGACGGTGGAAGTCACGCTACGCAAGGGATCAGGAAGTGGGTTAGAGTCAACCAGTCCCTCGCCGACGCGCTACTACAAGTCGAACATGACAAGGCGATAAGAAATTCTGACAACTCTGGAGCGATCTAGCGCATGCCTTTTGTGCTGATTATGCTGATTGGAGAGCTGACCATAGGAGCCTGTTCTAATGTGAGACAAAGGACTTCAGAATTCATTGAAGGAATCGAAGCTCCAACTAACATATTTCGATGGCTGTTTAAGGTGCTGTAACTATGCCTTGGATCGCTTCGCACATCCATACAATGTAGCAACATCCGTCATCCGTACACTTTTCGAGGCAAGGGAAGTCACACTAAAATTTCCGTTTGGGGTGACATAACTTGCGACTTCACCGTCTTTTATCGGCAAGGGGGCATCCGTTATCTATATCTAGTTGGGTTTCTAGCATGTCTCCATGTTACTCGTATACTAGAGGTATCCTTCTTTTGGGGTGTTGTCGTCCTTAGCCAAGCAAGCGCCAATATGACGGAGCACCCACTTAATGATCATTTGATATCTCCATTTCTCAATGAACAAATCAATCGTGAGCTTCGGAGAATTTTCATCGACTTCGTCCTTCATGGTCGACCACGGAGGGATATTGATGGAGCAAATGGCATGAACTCATGTGCCAGTGACAATATATATCAGTAACCAAAATTTGTTATCTAGAACCCACTTCTTCAGATCCCCATCGATTCCAGAAGCTTTCATGGGTGCCGCTACCGCAAGACGCATCACAAAGCATACTCTGGGATGAAATGAACCAACAGCTTAAAAGGCTGTGGGAAGATGCTACAGCTACAGCCCAAAATAAAAATACACATCAGAACAATCACTAGCAGATCAACTACTTTCAGCAGAGGGAGGATAATAAATTAGAGCCTACTTCCTTTTCATCCAACAATTTAATAACATGCTAGTAAATAGACCCCTCCTAAAAGCCATCATCCGTTCTACCGCTAACAAAATAAAAGCTATTTCTGCATTAAAATTTCCATTATGGATCTTGCATTACTAGCCAAAATTGCAGTTTTAGCCGTCAGTCAGGGCCATTCCCATATGGAGGATCTTGGTTACTATGGAATGGCATTTGTAAACCAATTTGCAGGGCATTGGCCGGGATTCTCATGGACCCAATAGTATTGCAAGAGTAATCCATACTACCATATGTAGTTTCACGCGCGCTATCTTCGCCTGTATCCAGCAGACTTGGTCTCATTGCCAAACTGCAAAGGCATACTCATTCAACAGAAATCCATAGGCACCCCCTTCCTAGGTTCAGATAACTTCACACTCCGCGAAAGTCGGATAGCAACCAGTGTCAGTTCAATAGTCAACGCGAAACCTCCGTCGTTCTCAACGGTCACTTTGCGAGATCACGAAGCCAGGGAACTCCATGACCTGCGTAGTCCGCGCGCCAGAGAAGATGTCCGGACTCTCATGCCGGCTAATAACTGTGGTTATTCCCCATGGGCTGCTGAATTTCAAGTCGAGACAGATATTCAGCTCCATGAGTGGCAGCAAGAATGGAATAATACACTGAGTTATATTCACAGGATAGTGGTAAGTCACACGCAGTCCCATATCCTTTCTACATATGAAGGCAGAGTTCTCACAGTAAGCTTAAGACGCAGAAGTTCCGCCTACGGGACCGTCTGATTTACCGGCAATGGCTGAAAGATGCTGAAAAATATATTTGCGAGACGGTTGAGGACATAGGGCATCTAAGGTCAAGTTTCCAGAGGCGCTTTCCTAGTGCACCTGGCCAAATAAGTGCGAACTGGGACAGGTTGGTTGAAAAACAGTTGGAAAGAGCGGGGCAGCTTTACAGGAGGGCTAGAGAAATTCGAGATATCGTCACTGAGCAGGAGCGGATCTTCCAGTCACACTCAGGGACGTGCGATGCTCAGTGTTTACACAGGAGTGCGGAGGGCGCTACGGATAGGCAAATCTGGTGCAGCTGTATCAGCCCTGCTCCCAGATGTTCTGGCAGGGATTGCTTCCCGAGGCCTCAAGAAGACTCTACCTTTTCCTTGGCCGATTTGGCTTCATGCTTCTGGGTCGGCACGGGGTCTAAAACGAAGGCCAGCTACATACCTATTATGCTGCTGTTGCTGAGTTTCGTACCCGCTATCTTTTGGTGGATGGCAGGAGTAGTTGAAAAATGTGATGGAAAAGAAGGTCTGTAGGCTCATGTAAGGATCAAACATGGTCATCAGCTGCAAATTACTTACAGCTGTGAATGTAGCTGGGATAAACAGAATTATAACCGCAGCGATCACTCTCATAAAGGCACTGTCACAAGATGTAGAGACATAAACATATCGCTACTGTCCAATACTGTAATCTTCTGTGATTTATGGAAAGGCTCCCCAGCCAGTGCAGAATTGTCCCGTGTCGAGCCCTATATCGGCATCATTATATCTGCTATATATGTTGGTTGTTTATTCTACGCCAGTATTTGGTATCTGGAAAATGTAGTGGAATGTACCCGTGGTTTATATACCATACTAAATAGGGGGCATTACCGAGGCATTTTGTGGATTTAGATTTCATGAGAATGCTGTATAGAGGTCCTATAATGGTTACTCTTGTCAAATGACTCTGCAGAGTCTCTAATTGCTGCATTTCTTGCTTTAACGCCAAGCGCTTTGTAGGGGTGGTTTGACCTCGTTCGATACAGGCCGTTGTGTGCCGCGCTATCTATTTCTTACTTGAAGTGGGTGCGATTGGTTGCTGTTGGGTCACTCATTCTGCAGGAGGTTTACTTTGTCTATTATGCGGTGAAGGGGATGGTAGGTCTGTCTTATATGGGTGAGGCGAGTACATAGGGATCCGCTGTGATATCGTATATATCTGTTATAGTTGACATATGACACAGTAACAACACACAATTATCAGTCGTTTGATGGAGGATACTCAAAACAGATGATAGCACTTCTTAGACCCTCTGACTCCTGAATGAGGATGATGCATAACTATATACCTATACCATCCGGTACCCATACTATACATCCCAACGCCATACGTAAATCATAACTCATAACTGAATATGCGACACGTCCTTCCCATCTGACAGGTTCCGCAGGATTTCCTTGAGCTGCTTCAGCGGCGTAGGTTTCGTCAGGAACAGATTCACCCCGCTCATCATGGCCTCGTGCTGCATCGACGCGGAGAGGACGGCAGTCAGGATAATAATAGTGGTCGCGGGGCGCTTATTCTTTCGTTCGAACGCGCGCATCTGCCGCGTGGCCGTGAGGCCGTCCATAACCGGCATGGAAATGTCTGCAGATGTTAGATGCGCAGAATGGAGAATGACCGAGGTCAACTCACCCATGACGACTGCGTCGTATGTACCCGTCTTGAACTTTTCCAAGGCCTCGAGCCCGTTCTTTGCAGTGCCATAGGAGAAGCCGGTAGTTTTCACACACATTTCGATGAGCTATTCGCGTTAGAAGAGGCAAGAAATCGCGGTTAAAGCTGTACGTACCTTGAGGTTGACTTGGTTATCCTCCACAAGAAGGATATTTTTCGCTCCTTTCCGGCCATCCCCATCGACGTTGTGCTGCCCGGCTTCATCGATGACCGTCCGTCCAAGGACAGGCTCTAGCGCCTGATCTTTCTCGCCGTTGACCATGCCCTCGAATAACCTATCTGTGTTCGGGGGCGCGTGCTCCACAGACCGCACGGGCGAGGGCAGCTTCCGGGGCGACGAACTCCTCGATCGCTCTGGCTGGCCCATACAATGCTCAAAGGCTGTGGCCAGTGTTTTTGGGCTCACCCTATTTGCTATTAGCAATGCACGGAATTTTGCGTGGAAGCACTTACGGCTGGGTGAGGAAAATGACCGAATCCTCGACGCTCTCGCCCAAGGTTTTCCAGCTACTCGTGCGGGCGGACAGAACAATCAACGGGAGTGCAGGCTGGATCTCGCCGCTGTCTGGCTTGGGCTCGTTCGTGCCTTTGACATAGTAGTTGCGGTACTCGTGTTCCGTCACAATGGCAAAATCGGGCTTGGTCGAATCGAGCTCGTCAGGGGTCAGGACGCGGAGGCCGAACCAGCCGGATACCATGCGCCCGAGGCTGCTGCGGATGCGGTCGAACACCCGCGGGTCGAATCCCAGATCGCCCAACTTGGAGCTCCGCGTGAATAGCGAAACCGTCATACCGCTCAGCCGCTCCTTCAAGGAGGCGAAGGAGCGAGGGGAGGAAGGGCTGGGCACCTCGGGCAGTTCGATTGGCAGCACGACATCGACGTCGGTTCCCTTGCCGACTTCACTGGCGAACTTGATCTGTCCCTTGAGTGACTTGATGATTTGATGGACCAGATGCAGACCCACTCCGAGGCCCGGGGAGGTCGTGTCCTCCTGCAGAAATGCGCTGTAGAGATGATTTGTGAGAAAGTCTTTGGACATGCCGCGGCCCGAGTCGCTGAAGGTCATGCGAATCGCAGGGGTTCTCTTGCCATCCACCAGCAAGGTGTCCCGTCTCATCCGCAGCCGGATGTAGCCAGCCTGGGTGTATTTGAGCGCATTCCCGAAGAGATTCATGACGACTCGGCGCCAGGCACCGGCATATACACTAAAGCGCCAGCTGTCCTGCCACTCGATATCGACGATCGTGATGAGATGGTTCTTGAGGCTGAGATCCTCCTTCTTGGCCAGCGCGTCACTATCCCCACTGGCGCCGCGTCGCTGATACTCTGCGCCGGCAAGAAGACCTTCCACGACCTCTTGCACCAGCACGCTCAGGTTCTCGATCTGAAGAGACCCCGGCACGGCGCTCTGGGGCTGAGACATGTCGCTCCCTTGCGCGATAGCCTTCTCTGATGGACGCGGCCGAGTCAGCGTGTTGATCTTGGCGTAATCCAGGAGGTGGTTCAATGTGTCCAGCAGTGTACGACCGCAGCTGTAGACCGTCTCAATAAGGGACTTCTGCGCGTAGCTATTGACCATTCCCTGCAGCAACTCCATCGTGCCCAGCAGCCCATGCAAGGGCGACCGCAGCTCGTGCGAGATGGACGAAATGAAGTCGCTCTTGGCTCGGTCGGCGGCCTCCAGATCCAGCCGGGACACCTCAGCCATGACGGTGTTGCTAAAGGCCGCCAGGTAGGTCAAGTCCTTGGGTTCGAACAACACTCTGCCCGGGTCATTGGCCCATACCACGCAGACGGTGAACCAGCGGCCCCGCTGAAAGTCCCAGACGGGATAGACGGCAATACATCTCGCATCCGGCAGTACCTTCATCATTTCCTTGATGTCCATGGTCTCCTGCTGGATGTCCTTCTTTTCCGGCTCGGTCGACGTCGCTCCCCGGTTTCCTGTCCGGGAGTAGCTCCTTTCATCGGCGAGCCCTTCGTAGCTTAGGGAACTGGACCCATCCTCCTCAATGTGGAAGATCTTACCCCGGGGATACTGGTCGATGAGATGGTTGATGAAATTACCTGATAGGGAGACGTAATGGCTATCGTCCAGGTTGACTCCAGCCTCGGAAGTAGTCGAGGTATAATGACCCAGCACGAGACTTCGGGACTGCGAGTCGTCGTCCGAAGCGTCGGTATCGGAACGAGACTCGGGGTTGGATATCGATGGGGCCGGTTCCTCTGCGCCGGCGATGTCCGGGGATTGCTGGCCGTGGTAAGCTTCAGGGTTATCAAGTTTAGATTTGGTAAATCCCACTGTCTGCCGCCGGGCGTACACGCTAGCGTCGATGAACATGGCGCCTTCGACGTCGAGGGCTTGGTAGATCATCGAAGCGGCGCGGTTGACTACGGACCGGACGTTGGTGGGCGCTAGAGAATCCTGCAGTTGGCTAGTCGTGGGAGAGAGCGTTGGTCGCTTCTTGCGAGGCTTTTCGTCGGGCTTGTCGTCGTTCCCTGCTTCGTCTGCCTCGTGCTCGCCACCTTGTTTAAACCTTTGGACGGGGGATCCATGCATGCCGCGCCTGTGTTTTGAGCGAGCCTCTGACAATTCATTGTCCTGGTACTGGCCAGCATCGTCATCCTTGTCATCCTTGCCATCCTTGTTGTCTCTGGCGCCCTGGCTATCCTCGCGAGTAGACCTCGCAACCTGTCGCTTCTCCAGTCTCTTGTTCAGAAGACCCATCTGCCCGCCGTATTTCTTATCGCGCGCATCGCCACTGTCAAACCACTCATTGAGATCCGACTTGCCCTTGACGAACAATCCCAGCGCCCGCACCATGCGCTCTTCACGGTACTCCTCCCGCATCGCTCGCTGACACAGCAGATGATCCATCACGGTGGCCGAGAGCTCCTTGAGAAGCCGCTCCTGGTCCTCGGTGACCCCATCGCGCGGCCGATCATCCAGCACCGCCAGACTCCCAATAACATAGTCATCCGGCGACGTGATCGGCACCGAGACATAAAACCTGTTGTGGGGATGGCCCGTGACCGACGGATGGTTCTTGAACCGATCGTCGCTCGTCAAATCATTCGCCACGAAGATACCCCGCCCCTCTTCGATGAACGACTTGACCGCATGATAGCACATGGTCACCTTCTTGCGCGGCAGCCGGCGCACCCCCAGCCACAGCGCATCCGCCTGGTCGCGGCCATCCGCCGCCCGCAGACTTAGGTCTGGTGTCGCCTCCGCCACCACATGCTGCGTTGTCTTATCGAAGAGGGAGATGAGCGCGCGCCGCGCGTGCATGCGGAGGGCGGCCAGCTGCGCAAAGACGGTCAGGACATTGTCCCGCGACACGTTCGGGTGTTGTCCGATCGACTCCTGGGCGAACTTTTCCGAGTCGGAGAAGCCCCAGTAGGGGAGGTAGCTACTCTGCATTAGTCGTGGTCAAAGATACAGGTCAACCGAGATTGATTACAGGTGCATTTCTCGTTCGCGAGCGCCCTCGCGGGTAAAGGCATACTTGCGTGGGCCGCCTTCGCGGCCCTGGCTTGAACTGGCTGGCGAGTCCATCTATGGCTGTCAGCTCATGTTCTAGCGGAGTGACAGGTAAAACGCACTCTGGGTGAGCCTAGATAGTGTTATTGAGAGCGTCGAGTCATTTATGCTCGCTCAATGGGAGCAATTGAAATGGTGTGGTGCGTTGTTATCTGTAGAAGGAGAAAGATGGGCTGACTGTGATGGTGACTGATAGGACAGCTGCAGCCGCTGGCGTCATAGGGGTCGGGCAATCACTCACGGACAGCGGCAGAACCAAGAAGAAGATAGCGGAGTATACAAAGGATACAATCCCTATAAGGTACACCGTACACAGTATATCGCAGTAGATCGCAGTAGATCGCAGTATATATATACCAGTACCGGTACAACCAGCGGAGCCAATAATAGATGATGTTATACAGAAAACCGGAAATCAGCATACCCTGCTCTACTCCATAGTCCGTATCTACTCCGAGTTCTTGGTTGTTGGTACATATGGAGAATGGAGCAAGTGTTTTAGCAGATCAGTAGGGATCTTCTATTGACGTCATTAACCGCTTCCCCTGGACACAGACGCAGATCGACACTCCCGACTACTGCAAAAGATGTCATCTCTGAGAGGTATTTCCAGGCAGGTTGATTGGATGCTTGACATGTTATCTGCCATTATCAGGCATCCTACGCTGACCTCTATCTTGGTAACAGGCTGTTATCTCACAGGTCACTAGACTAGAGGTACATCATCTACCTTGCAGCCAGATGCATTTTCCGGCCTGTTGCTAGCAGCATAGGATGCCTGGTTGGTTATACAACATTCCGAATAGCTTCATAATAGCTCGGATAGGTAAGAGGGGACCTGACCTGTCATACCTCGTAATAAGCCCTGCAGTACAGGTTGCCTTCTCTCTGTCTGTGATACGAGTACGGCCCTCGACAAATTTACGACAGAGCTGAATGATAAAATCTGGCAGACTATGCGATAATAGTGAACATGGATTGCATCACTATGTCTACTACACAATAACTGATCGTCTAGCACTTCGATTTGAGGGTTTATTATGTTCACAAGTCAGCAACCTAGCCCCTCCTGTATGTCGCACGGACATAGGTCCATATCAACTATCTCCGCAGTAACTCCGCAGTCAGCGTAAGCACCCCGTCTTCAGCCATGTATTTAATCCTTGACCCGCAGGCTACTTGTTTGATCTTCCCTTGAATGATCTCAAGCCGGAGTTGATCGAGAGTCAACAACATGCATCTCATCCTCACCGGCGCCACGGGCCTAGTTGGCTCCGGCGTCCTCGACGCAATGCTGGCGATGAAAGAAGTCACCAAAATATCCATCCTCAGCCGACGACCAGTGCAAATGGCCGAGGACGCCCATGACCCCCGAGTGCAGGTCATCCTCCACCAGGGCTTTGAAGCCTACGACCCTAAAGTCCTCTCCCAGCTGCAGGGGGCAACAGGCTGCGTATGGGCACTGGGTATCAGCCAAACAAAAGTCAACAAAGAGTCTGTCTGCGCCTTGTCATTTGAGAGAAACTACTGATCCAAGAAGGGACTACATCAAAATCACCAAAACCTACGCCCTGGAAGCCGCCAAAGCTTTTCGCACTCTTCCCCCGCCAAACCAGCCCTTCCACTTCGTCTACGTCTCCGGCACAGGCGCCACCACGCAACCGGGCTTCTTCACTTCACTCTTTGCCCGCGTCAAGGGCGAGACAGAGCTGGAACTTGCAGAATTACGTCGCGCGACCCCACTGTTTAGGGCGAGTTCTGTCCGACCGGCGTTTATAGACCATGCGCACCACGAGGCCATCAAGAAGTACGTTCCGCCGCGGCCCACGTATGAGACGCTGTTTCGGCCTCTGGCGCCCGTATTCCGGGCGGCGATGCCGGGGTTGTGTAGTCCTACGGAGCAACTCGGGAGGTTTCTGACGGAGATGGCGATGGGGAGGCACGAGGATCGGTTGGTGGGGGGGAAGGATGTGCAGATGGTTGGGGAGATGCCTATACTTGAAAATATGGCGTTTCGGCGGTTAGCTGGGTTGCGTTTATGATATTACTGTTATGGTATTAGTGTGGTGGAGGGTAATTATGTGTTAAGGTTGGTTTACATGTTTACATCTGGCTTTGATCTGCCTTTAAGAGTTCACCTATGTGCAGCGCAATTGCTCTACTGCTCACTGCTCAGGAATATGGATATGGTACCATGCTTGAGGGTGGGATCAGTTCCTCTCCTAGTATCCTGAGATCTTCAAACATTTGCAATATGAACATTTATATACACGCCTATCCTCTAGTCTATCATCACGATCAATCAGTCTCGAACGCCACAACGCCATCCTCCTATGTATATGCATACTACTGCTCAACCTCACGAACAGCTCTCTCTACATCCCGAATTTTCCTCCGCTTACAGCGCAGTTTAACCATTTGATTCTTCTCCTTGATCAACAGCGCTCTCTTGCGTCGGCGACGCGGATAATTGATCGGACCTTCGGCCTCGGTGAAGATCGCCAGATCATAAATGAACGTACCAAACAGTCCACCGGTGATATCAGCAGCCCAGGGCCCCCAGATCCACCAGACATGTTTCTCGCGGAAGACCTCGCCTCCCCATCCGGCCATGAGGGCAACCAATCTCGCACCAAAGTCACGCGCGCCGTTAAAGCATCTACATGCATGGTCAGTCAATCCTCACTGAAGTCTTGAGTCTCCAAACTCACCCTCCACTATTATACCCCAGCGCGAGAACAAGCACACTAATCAATATCCCCAGGATAAACGCCTGCATGCCCCCCCCCCGGCGGCGCATTCGTATCATCCCCCAGCGCCATAATCGTGCCCACCAGAATCGCCGTCCCGACAAACTCATTGAAAAACGCCGTAACAGGGTGCGCAAAGTCCTTCGGCGCAGTAAGCAGCGCCTGCCTGGCCGGAGACTCGCCCTGCGTGACGTGGTTCGCAAGCGCAGAGTCCACAATCGCATCATGGTACAGCGCGTACGCAATCCCCCCGGCGGGAATACTGCCGACGATCTGCGCCGCGACGTAGACCATGCATTTCCTCGCTGGGAACCCCCGCCAGACAGCCATGCTGATCGTGATCGCCGGGTTCAAGTGCCCGCCTGAAACCCCGCCCGCCATGTAGATGGCGATCATGAACGCGAACCCCCACGCTGGCGCCAGCGATGAGAACGACCCCGCCTGGTTCTGCGAGGTGTATGTCTGCAGGCCTGCGCAGAGGCCGAGTGTCATGGCGACGGTTGTGCCGAGCCACTCGGCCAGCGGTTCGCGGAACCGGTGTCGGATTTCCCCCCACTTGTTGAAGAAGCCGCGTTCGTCCGGTTGGGAGACTCGGGCTTCGGGTTGGTTCTTTTCTGCGTCGAAGTCGGCATTGTGAGCCGGGTGCTCGGTTGGTGGTTCGTCTGCCGCGGGAACTTCTTCTTGGTGTGCATTGGGTCGTTTGTCTGTGGCTTTTGCGTCTTGATCGTCGCCCCTCTTCATTCCTGATCGCATAACATGAGGCAACGGTTGCGACAGACTCCAGACTGGGGCGTTTTGTGGCTGGCCATAATTGGGGTTGTAGTGCATGTAATCAGGGTGAAGATAGACACCGCCATGGTATGGCGGGGGGCGGTTTGAGCCTGTTAGGGAATACTGTTTAGGAGCATACTGGATTGCCCCACGGTCGTGGGACGGCTGCTGTATTGTTTCGTGGGATTGGCAGTGGTGGGATTGGACATCTGTTGAGATTAGGACGAGCTGTGGTGATAGAGGGGACACATACCGTTGATCTCATGCAATTGGGAATTATTTTCGCGCTCCATGACATCCTGCTGGTAGAAGCAATCTAAACACAGACTAAGGAAAATGCGAAAAGCAGCAATTGATTCACATTCGCAGACATTATATATACGGGAAGCTTGACTATTATATGCGGAGTGCCTATTACATCACAAACCCGCAAACCTGTCGGCCGCCACCAAAATTCAATTTTGGCCAACTCTCGCCAATGAATGGAATGGAGAAGTCTTCATCTAAACCCAGGCACTAGAACCATAATAATCCAGGATTAGTTGTAGGCTTGTTGGTGCTGCTCAGGTCTCTGCAGCCATTGACTTTGCACATAGGAAGCGCTCCCAGCCAATTATTTCTTCTACTTAGTACTAATGTCAGCTTGATGCCATTGATACCTGTGAAAACTGAACAAATCTAAGATCGGCAGGCAGTACCCTATGTACGCCCTGTCATTGGCGGGATCTTATATCTCAATGTCCCTGGCCACTAACAGCTCTGTGGGTTTGCCGTTGCTGCCAACTTTTTTACTCTGGGTCCGTAGCAGTTGGGTTGGTAAGAGAATCCATATCTCATTGCACAGTCCGAATGCTGTATGAACTCACGAAATCAAGACAGTCAACTGGAGTACCCTCCCTACTTCTCACTGTAGTCACAATGGCAAAATTGCCGGCGTCAGAGTATCAATGTGCCGTCTGGGACAGTTAGCATGAGTTCAACGATTTGCGATACGTTTTGCGTGCTTTGGCCCAGCGCTACCTAGAATGGATCCCAGCAGATATCCTGACAGTGGTGCTGGCCGACCTGGCGACTTGGATGACCCGGTGATGAAGTGACGCCTTACTACTATCTTATCAACCCCAACCGAGCTACATGGGAGAGCGTCGTACACCATACTGTAATGTCCTTCACGGGCCGCAATAGGAGATGCCAAGCATGGTATTATGACACAAATCTTCAATCCGGATATCACCTATTAACCTGATAGAGTTTTGCTATCCATACAGGCATTTACACGGCGTACACGTCACTATAAGGTAGTGTGCTTACCCCTGGTGTATTCTATACTGCCAAGTGGCAGTGATAATTATTTTTAGTCTGCATGAATCGGCAACTTCCTCATGAAATTTTGGCTCAGTTGCAACTACAAGACTATTGAAGGATATAACTTTATACCCGATCTATAGACAGGCCGCCAGTAACAGGTGCTTTACCTGGCTATCGCTACAAACAGAAGGAGGCCTGTAGGGGTAGGAGGTATGTATATCCAAAGTCTACTCCGTATGCAAAGAGACAACCCAAATCATTTGTGGTGGTTTCTACGGCGCCTCTTTCTTACGTCTTCCAGGATAAACATCCATTGCCATAGCAGCAATAACACACTGTGGGATCCAGTTCATGCAGTGCTACTTATCAAGCCTCGCGCAGATGGATTCAGTCATCCTTTAAGCGACATACGACCCGAGGTCGCTTGAAATCCAGACAGAGAACTTGACTACAATCGACCGTTCACTTATGGAGATGGTAGATCTACAGAAAGCAACCGCGTGGATTATGACTTTTGTAAGTGACACGAGCATAGATATATGTGACTATCGCAGCAGACATATATTACTCCGCATAGCTCTAAACCCATCTTCATCCCTTCTATGATGTAATGTCGGAGTCCAATTAACAGTCTGTAAAGCGCTCCCTTCGTCTCCAGAATGTAGCTTTATTCTTCAGCTCATGTCTCACTTTCAGCCATTCTCGGGCGTTCCTACAGCCGCTCTGCATACCACAATGTTGTTGCTAGGAATGCTCAAGGGGTGTAATCCACCCACAAAGACTATCAGTCAGCCTCCATTATAATTCATTGGACAGACTCAGAGCGGCCTATTCTGCTCATCCTCATCTTCGTATGCAGAAAATACAAAACTCCAGACCTCACTCCTCATTGCCTAATTTTAGTACATTGTATACTGCTTCGACCGCATATCCAGGATGACATATCATTAAAATGAACACTAATATTATATCATACACGCCTCTTCAATATATATAGCGAGGTTCCCTCTAAGGTTTTCTGCATCTGGATGGATTAGGTAAGGGCAGGGGAGTCGCAGCAAAACACACTAATGACGTGTGAGCAACACGAAAATCTGCTACAATAATCCACCTTGTCCGACACGTAGGGCCAACTGCATATGCAGCCTGTGCAAGAAAATGGACACCCTTCCTACGGAAACTATCCTCATCATCGGTAGCTATGTCTCTGACGTAGGCGACAGACTCTGATTGCTTCAAGTATGCCGACATTGGCGAGCGCTGTTCTTCGAGCTCGCATACAGCCATGTGAATATCGTGGGACCTCAAATCCAGCCCCTGACGAGAGTGATACTAGCCAGGCCGCGGATGGGAATGGCTATCCGTAAGCTATCAGTCGGTTGGTGGCATTCATACATCGATTAACTCCCGCAGCAAAGGGAAAGTGATGCTGGTAGGGCAAATCAGCCGATCGCCGCTGGAGCAGGAGCACTGGACCGTCGGTCTCCGAGCTGGGAATCAGGAAGCATGGCTTGCTCTTCTTCTTGCCTCGAGCCGAATTTCACCACGCTCTCAGGGCGATACTGTGCCGATGCGCCGAGAGTGACGCTGGTTGTTGCGCCGGCTGCACGCAAGGAACCACCTTTTGACACCAGGCCGATGCTGCAGCGCTTGAAGACGCTTCATATCATCTCTAATGATGTGAGGGATGTCTATTCGCACTGGCAGTTTCCGCCATTCTTCCACCTGCCATCGCTTAGGAATGTGAACATGGGCACCGTGAAAGAATACAAAGGATGGACTAGACTGAACCACCCGGCTGTGTCTTCCACGTCGGGAAAGTCGCCGGTGGCGTCACTGGTTCTGGAATCTCACTGCAATGGAAGAGATGGAGTGGCAGAGTTTATCACCTCGTGTGCCAACCTGAAAGAATTCAGATACCAGCATGACGACGATGAGGACTGGGCGCAGACATGCAAAAACTTCCAACCCCAGAAGATCTACAAGGCGCTGCTGACACAGAAGCATAGCCTCGAGGTCCTCCATCTGAGCCACAATGTCCAGGTGAGCAGGTTTCCGTCAGATGACAAGGATGAAAACGGCCCAGTACCCCTTGATCTGATCACTGGCGGAGCTCAGAAACCTACAGGATATTCGTATCCGCATCGATAACCTACCAATTTTCATTATCTCGATAAACATAAATCTGTCGTGTTCAGAGACACTCTACCTTCCAGCTTGAGGTCGCTGCATGTATCCGGATGCTAACCAGAACACTGCCCTGTGCTCGTGCCGAATCTGCAAGGAGTGGTCTGCTAACCTAGAACACATCTGTAATTCTGTATTTTTTCTGGGCTATGTGAGAAAGTATCTGAAGAGCAGATCCGAGGTATCTATCCACATGAGACCCCAGACCCAGTGTTTGTGCCTGTGGAGATGTGTGACCAAGCAGGTGTAGAATTCGAATTGAAGCTGGGTGGGGGTGTGTACCATCATGGTTGACACACCACCATTTTCTTTCCCGCGACTGAATTAGACATCCTACTTTTCGTTGGGTTCAACAGTGATATCACCTCTTGATCAGAAACAGAACAACAATGGACGCTGTCCAGCCAGAGTAAGATGCGCGGAAGACTAGCCCTAAAGAGCAATGCCAGTATCATCGCGTAAGACATGCAAACGTCCTCGAATTAGTTAGTCTCGCGCAGTTGTAGGGATCGGATTGTTCGTCGCCAATGACAGTGCGGCGCATGGTTGGGTTAATCGACCTCGGGGCTCGGATATACGCCTGAGCTCGGGTTTGTAATCTTTGGCCTCACTTTAAGTGAGTAATACTACAATGCATGGCAATTTGGTAGTGGGTGATTCAGATATAAATACGGCTGATGGCATTGCACTCGGTTGTTCCCTATTCTCTAATCAGCAGAAATTCCATCATTTCTATCTACACCCTTAAGACCGCATCCTCTGTTTCTCAATCCACCGGACTATTCCCTAAGCTTGTCAAAATGGCACCTACCAACGCAGCTGCCTGGCTTTCTGAGGAAAAGAAGCATCCTTTTGAAATAAAGGAATCACCCCTCGGCAAGCCAGAGGCCAACGAAATCCTAATCCGCAACCATGCTCTCGCCATCAACCCGATCGATGGATTGATTCAAACGAAGGCCTTCTTCCCCTTGCACTACCCGATTATTCTTGGCCAGGATGTAGCCGGGGAGGTGATTTCTATCGGCGACAAGGTCACTCGATTCAAACCCGGAGATCGCGTCCTAGGCCATGCCGTCGGGCTCATGGCCGGACGCAACGAGGCCTGCGGTTTCCAGACCTACACTATCCTACAAGACAACCTCGCCTGTGAGATACCAGAAAACATTTCCTACGAACAGGCTGTCGTCGTACCCCTGTGTCTCTCCACAGCTGCGTCTGGAATGTTCCAAGAGGACTTCCTCCATCTAAACCTCCCCACCGAGCCACGCACCGCGTCCACCGGACAGACACTGCTAGTCTGGGGCGGTGCATCCAGCGTCGGCAGCAATGCCATCCAGCTGGCTGTTGCTGCAGGTTACGAGGTAATCACCACCGCATCGCCGAAGAACTTCGACTACGTCCGACGGCTCGGGGCTAGTCTTCCCTTCGATCACGGTAGTCCAACTGTCACCGAGGACATTGCGGAAGCAACTAAGAACAAGGTTCTGGCCGGCGCAATCGACTGTATTGGGACTACTACAACGGCAACGTGCGTCGATATTGTGCGCAGATCACAGGGGAAGAAGTTTGTCGCTACAGTCAAGGGCGGGTTTGCGCCGCCGACAGATGGGATTCAGGTGAAACATATCTTCGGGACTACGCTCAAGGACAATTTCGTCGGGAAAGCCGTGTACAAGGAGTTTCTTCCGCGCGCCCTGCAGTCAGGAGCCTTTCTGCCTTCTCCTGAACCTCTAGTTGTGGGGACGGGTCTAGAGAAAGTGCAGGAGGCGGTGGATTTGTATTGGAAGGGGGGAATTTCCGCGAAGAAGCTGGTTGTTCTGCTATAGCCTGTTGAATGTGTCTTATGAGTAGTTAGAGTGAAGAACTTGGGTTTATCTGTTTCACGATAATTCATCCATATGCCACTGGCATGATCATGGGCTCGGGCTCGGAGTTACCGCAATAAAACCGAAGCTCCACGATCTGCTTGAGTAAGCAGGCAGCAGCAAGCAAAGTAAGCATTATAAATCTGATGGAACACGAATGGATTTGGTTCTCTGCCGTGATCCGCTGCATCATCCATCAGAAATGGTCTACCTCGGCCCCTCGCGAGGATGCGAAACATGCAAACGGCGGAGGAAGAAGGTTGGTCACGCTCCCACCCATAGCTGATGGCAGAGCTGATTCCATCCAGTGCGATAAAACTCGGCCGGTCAGTATTACACTCTCCTCCACTTTCAGTATACCTGCAAGTTGTTAACCGCGGAGCAGTCATGCCTACGATGCCAAAAGTCAAACCGCACCTGCGCAGGCTACCAAGAACAAGCCAGCAAGACCCTAATCTTCCAGCGGAACTACACCCAAAGCGCAAGTGCCAATGATTCTCGGGCTGTAAAACCCCTGGCACGAAAGTGTAGTCTACCAGTTCGAAAACCATATCCTGGTACAGATATCCTACCGGATGATGCTGTTCCAAAAGAATCGAGTCAGGAGGATGTAGCCGAGTATGCAGTGCGGGGATTCTTCTACGAGTTCCCTATTTCATCACCGGATAACATTGGCATCAGCGCATCTGTTGGCTTTTTGAAGGATCTTGAACTGTATGTCCGGCGGGACGGGCTGGGTTCGAACCTTGCAAAGGCCTGCTTGATGATTAGCTGTGCAAACTATGCTAGGAAGCTTTATCGCCCGTCTTTCATCACCAAGGCAGAGATAGTGTATCACGAGCTGCTGCGGTATCTGGCAGAGGAGATTGCAAGGGTAGGATACGTGGGAAAGAGGCCGGATCTTATTCAGTTGGCCTGGCTGATGGGCCTTTACGAGGTATTATGCCCTTGTACCTTGGCTGTAGCCATTGTTGACAGGACAGGTTGTCATGGCTGATGAAACACGCCTTGAACGAATTGTCATGCATGTTAAAGGGATAGCGGGGATGTTGCAAATCCAGAACTCGCCATCGGGCTTTGTCCGTGGAGTATTCTCCGGTAGCTTTCTCGGCCCCGGAGCGCAGATGCAAGTAAGTGGATGCACGTATTGAGCCTACGAAGCTGATAACCTAGGATCCGGGTCTTTTGCGCTTGCCACATTCGGCGAATACCGTAACATATCTACACAATATCATGCTTGACATACTCTCCCTGAGGACGGAAGCTGAACATGGCCTGGCGGATTCAATATTGACAGCAACGCATCAATATGCCCTTCTACAGCGTGCATCTATACTCGATAACCGCTTAGCACAGTGGGAGGACCGAGTTGCGCCAGAGAACAAACCTATCACAATAGCCCATATGCCACCGGGCAGTGACCCCTATATTGAAGTCGGACATTGGCCCGGCCCATTGCATATGTACACAGACCTTCGCGCGGCAGCCCTCCTTAACATCAGTCGCGTTGCGCGATGCTACCTCCTTGACATCATTCTCAGGCTCAAGGATATGCAGGCTGACACCGGCAACGATGATAAAGAGAGAGCAACTGCTGTCCAGCTCATTCAGGACTTTACCTCCTCAATCCCGTATCACCTAGTTGAGGACTTGCATTCATTCTCCATGAGTGTCCAGCGCGGCAATCCCATTGAGCCGCCTGGAAGAGCAGTTGGAGGATTACTGCTGATGTATCCCCTGTACATTGCTTCGCAGCTATCTATTGTGTCGGTACAGTTTCAGGACTACTTCAAACGGTGTCTAGTCTGGATTGGACAAAACACGGGAGTTGGATATGCTTCTCTGTTGGCTAAGGTGAGATATACTGTCACAGGTCACAGTCTCTGTTATGCTAATGGACAGTCAAAGGCCCATTTCAATATTCAAGATCTAACTGCAGGATGCATCATTGTGTATGGCGGATTGCTATAAGGCATCAAACTCGTTTACTGTGAATGCGGGCTTGCCTGTAGCTTCAAAAAAGCTCAAGATGGATATGGATCATGTTTTTATCATTACACGAGGATTCTTCATCTTTCCGTTTCCTATCGGATGCATGATCCGTACGTCAAGCATGTCAAGACAAACATCCATCCAGAAACACCGCAATACATGTAGCATTATCCCTCCGCTCACCCTGTGTAACGCCCCGGACAAGCTCGTCGGCCACCTGCTGCACCCCCAGTCCTCCCTCATGCCGTGTTTTGATTTCATTGATGATGACACTATCCTTCAGCACGTTGGTCACACCATCTGTCGTCAAAGCCAGGATATACCGACGGTCCTGCCGCAGATCTACCCGGATGATAGACGGCTCAGAAGACACAAAGCTGCCCTGTTCGATCGACGGCGTCATGGCGGCTATTTCCTGGCCTGCAGTGCTGGGGCCCATAGTATCATTGTTCAGTGGGTTCTTGTACTGCAGATCTCCAAGAGCGCGCGACATGTTCAAAGCTCCTGCTTCCATTAGTTTTGTCACCAGCAATACAACGCAACATACCTATCCGGGCAGTTTCCGACGCATAGTTGACTACTCCCCCCGCATCTTCGATTCTCTCCTTCTCCTTCGGATTTTCGGGTTTGTGGTCTTGCGTCAAGCGATGCTGCACACTTAGCTTTTATCTCCTGTGCTCCGAGTGGGCACATACCGCAGTCTCCAATTGTCCGGTTATATCGCACTCGCCCATGAGGACATGCTAATCACCCAGGTTGCCTACCACCATCACACCGTTATTAAGATTGACAATCACCACCGAGACCGTCGATCCCGAAATCGCGAATTTGTCCTCCCCCTCTTGACACTCCTCAAGAAGCGTTTCCTCTTCTTTTTGGATGGCTTGTCGGATTGCGTCCTCAAAGCGACCGGCTTGTAGTGCGTCGCCTTCGAAGAGGAGCTCACTGATGTGTCGCTTTGCGTGTTGTGCGACCTTCCTGGAGCCACTGACTCTCATTAGTGTGGTTCTAACTAACAATAATGAAAGGGGTCTGTCTTACTGTCCGTCGAAGACCGCAAAAATGGCTAGTTCATCATGAATAGTCATCTTGGGAATCTCTTGCGGAGGAGTTATCATGTATTGATCCTGCTGCGAGGGTCGTGTTCCTTGCGCCTACTGCCGTTAATATATCAACAGGCTACGTACTTCCCGAGCGACTTACACTGGCGCCTCCTACTCCTCGGAGTTTGATGGCATGTTTGGATGACGGTGCATGTGCAGGGGAACTCATGTTGTGTTTGTTAATTGGAATCCCTGTGTAGTACAATCATATCCGACTAGATTCTACTATTCAAATGTACTACAGCATGACTATTTATGAAGCTGACGCTTGAGTGGACGTGGTTGATGACATCACAGTCTACTTCTTTGTAGAATCAAGCTTCGGCTTCGCAGATCCCTGGCTTTTAGCCTTTTGCATTGGACTTGGGGAGCGCATGTTGGTCTATGATTTGAGTCTGGGATAGCGAGACTGACAGTATTAAAGATCCGTGTTTTATGAGGGACTATATTATAAGATATTGTAGCATCGATCTATTCCCTGGGTGTGGACGACGGCTTTAATAGAGTCAATGAACTGCCAAGATATGGCGTCACTTTTACCACATCCGTAGACCAGCAGAGATCTGACATCCGCAGAGCTACTAGGAGCTGCTAGAAAGTGTTAAAGCTATCTATCTGTTTAGACGGATAGCCACCTTTCTCTGTCGGTATGCCGCTCAATAAATAGTGCATACAGTTGGTGTTGAGGAATGTTAAGTATCACAAGATTGCGACTGCTACTATCTCATGGTGACGGCAGCGAATGCTGGAAATGACATCCTCCTATCCTGAGTGATGGATACTGGCAGTGACGATGTGACCAGTCAGATCAGCTGGATGTCTAAGCTGTCACTGTCTCATCATGACATCGCAGCTCCAGTTATATAGTCCAATCGTGCCTGTCAGAAGTAACTGACAACCCATACAAAATGGCTGTTCCCCTTCGACTCCTACGCCCCATCCCACTCTCCGTCCCCATTTTTAGGTTCCAATTCCTCCCCATCGCAGCAAGAAGCGTTTCTACCTCTCCCATCCAAATGATCGGACGAATCACCGACACGGTCAAGCAGGATCACCGCGAGATCGAAGCCTGCTACCAGAGGATCATCAACGCAAAGGACCGTGATGAGCAGACTCGGTATCAGAATCTGTTTACCTGGGAGCTAGCCCGGCACTCCATCGGCGAGGAACTAGTCGTCTATCCTGCGTTTGAGAAACATCTCCCAGATGGAATTTCCATAGCAGAGAAGGACAGGAGGGAGCACCAAACTGTATTCTGTCGCCTGGAACCACCAGTGATCGAAACTGACAACCACAGGTGAAAGAAAAGCTCAAGAAATTCCAAAACTTGGACCCCTCCAACGCCGACTTCATTCCCACCATCAAATCCCTGATGGCTGATCTGGCAGAGCACATCAAGGAAGAAGAAACAAACGACCTGGTCAAGCTGGACCAGGCGCTGTCCCACGACGACAGCGTCAGTCTCTCCAAGAGCTTCGACCGGACCAAGATTTTTGTGCCGACGCGCTCCCATCCCAGTGCGCCCAACAAGCCTCCCTACGAGACGGCTGTGGGATTGTTGACTGCTCCAATTGACCAGCTGGCGGATCTGTTCCGCAAATGGCCGCATGAAGGGCAACAATCGCCTATGGGTCATGAGCGACCAATGGGTCATTAGTGTTTGTAATCATATTAATTTATTTGCCATTAGTTCCTGTACGAGTCTAGGTTGTACGCCGTAGAACAGGACATATCTATCTTAGATCGACTGGTCACAGGGAGGTGTAATTGTGGCTAGATCTAGACTAAGCCAGACATCGGCATCATAGATCACTTGGACGTCATTGGGAGATAATACCATATTCCCAGATGCGGGAAACAAGATCTGAAGCCAAGTTTCCGGAAACGTGCATGGTCAAGGTAACTCAATCAGACGGTGATAGCACAATGACGCGGTATACACTAGCTATGCACTAGCCCTAGTATAAACAGCACAACCTCACCCATCCAGCAGCTATACTCCAAAACTGCCAGCAATTGCATCGACACGAATTGACGAGAGCTGACAAAGATCAGTCAAATGCTGAAATGTCCCGCACAGTTTGCATCACCGCTGTAGACGGCCACACGGGCTTCCTCATCGCCGAGCTACTCCTCACAAACGAGACCTTCAAATCCCACATCAAGTCCGTCGCAGGTCTCACTTTGCACCCCCACGCAGCAAAATGCAAGGAGCTCGCCAAGCTGGGCGTCAAGATCGTCCCACACGAGCCGGGCCGTCTGAAGCACACCGTCCAGACCCTGCAGCAGATCGGCGCCGAGGCCATGTGCCTGATTCCGCCCGCGCATAAGGAAAAATTCGACATCACGATGGAGATGATCGAAGCGGCGAAGAAGGCCAACGTCGCCAATGTCTGCTTCGTTAGCTCGGCCGGCTGCGATCTCGCTGAGAGAGACAAGCAGCCTCATCTCCGGAGCTTTATTGACCTGGAGGCAGCTTTTATGGCCTCCAAGGGCGATTCTTCTACCCAGACGGGACACTCGCCAGTTGTTGTTAGGTATTCTCCACCCTCTCTTTATCCTTGTCTTTTTGCGAGACAATGGGCAATCTGACGTATGTAGGGCTGGCTTCTACGCCGAGAATCTTCTGCTGTACTCGGAGCAGGCGCAGACCGAGGGGATCCTCCCAATTCCCATCGGGCAGAACCACAAATTCGCTCCTATCGCGTTGGGTGTATGTCGCACCCCACGTCAGAGAGATCAAGCTGACCAAATAGGACGTTGCACAAGTTGTCGCACATGTCCTCTGCGGCAAAGGCGAACATGGCTTCGCTGATGAGCACCGCGGCCAACTGATGGTTCTAACCGGTATGCGCTCAATACGCTAGATTGAACGCAGGCAAGCTAACAGCGCAGGACCATTGCTCACAACCGGTGACGAACTCGCCAGCGCAGCCAGCCAGGCACTTGGCACGGACCTCAAATTTGAAGATATCTCGGAGTGAGATCTTTTCAACCACCTAACAGTGATTGGCTAACAGTCCCAGGGCCGAGGCAAAGAAGGTCCTGCATGCGCAGTCGGAGAGCGACGCGTCCGAGCTACAGTATCTGCTCGAGTACTACTCCCTCGTCCGTGAGGGCAAGACCAACTACATATCCACCACGGCGTTCCACGATGTGACGGGCAGCCATCCGCAGGAGCCGGTGGAATTCTTCAAGGTGTATGCCGAGAGCTTCCGTCCTAAGCACGTCAACAAGAAGAGGAAAATGAGCAAGTAATTCGTGTCTGTGACACATGGAAAGTAAATCATGTATACTACCTAGTTGTTCTCAATAGCTTCTGCTTCTGCACCATTATTTTTCATGTTCATTGCTCTTTGTCTCAGGACTCAGTAACCTTTCCTGCACTGTAATCCCTTCATCTATAATCCTCACCCTCTTCCCAGCCACCTTGCTCACCCAGTCCTTCCCATCTTCATCCAAAAGCACCAAATCCAACGACCTCCCCACAGCCGTCTTCCCAAAAACCCCTTCAACCGACTACTCCTCGTCCGCCGCATACATCCTAGATCAACCAAGCCCGCCACAATCCCCAACGTCGCAGCCAGGACCACAATCCCCGAAACCGCATACGGAAGTCTATACCATATTCGCCTCTCAATCACCGTACTGAGGGCGCGGTAGAGACACGCGAGTGGAAGTCTACGCCTTGGAGGTTTTGGCCTGTGGAGACTGTCCTGTTTCAGATCGTCTAAAGTGGGACTATGCAGATGGACGTACACACCAGCAGATGATTGAGTTCTCCTCAGTCAGGAGAGCAATGAGGATAAGTGGCAGAGACAGCGAGCGGAGTAATGTAGGACGAACACACCCGCGGTAACTAAGCCAGAGGCCTCTGCAACCGTGAGACTGGTCGTTCTCTGTCTTATTAGCTCTCCAGAGCAACATCGTTAGATAGACTACAATACGTAGCCTGAAGGCTGCGGCGGACTGAATGTACAAAACCAGCCCCCAGCTTTCCTTACTGTTATCTGCTTGGATTACCTATAGCCACTATTTCCATAATTAACTATAATCCAATGTATACTCTTTAGTATCAACATCGATGCCAAATGGCATTCAACGGAATGTGATATCCATACTAGGTGATATTCAATACTAATGCTAGACGAGCATTCGACACCAGTACTAGGCGGAATCTAATATCCATTATGGAGTACAACCTTGCGCAAGGCTGCAAAGGTTGACCACCAAGGCAAAAGACCCACTATGATCAGTCCGGTCAATCATATATAGCTCCCATATACAAAGTATATACCTTTAAGCCTAATTAAATGGCATTCAATATCGATACTAGCTGATATTCGATATCCTTACTAAAAGGGAATCTAATACCCTAGAATCATAGGAGTTATAAGGGAAGAATCATCTCGATTCGAAGTGAGTATAAAAGAGTGGAGTTATATATACTTCTATGTTAACCTCTGATAGCTACTAATTACCTGTTCAACCCTCAAAATATTAAATTAACTTTGACTGGTCGTGGGTTGGGTTTGGGTACCCACTCTACCCATATTACTTTAATATACTCCGTAATGTGTACAGAATTGATGTATTGAACCCCAGCCTATATCACTTTGATTAGGCGGGAGGGTAGTTCTACCACCATTAGGCGACCTATACCTATATAGGTTTAATACTAAGATCCCATATCCATGCAGGTTGGCTCAGGGTCAATCGAAACCCACCCACAGTGCGGGTTGTTCAACCCTCTGTATATTTAGATTGATGCTTTAGATATAGATTAAAATGACTATAATTACTATATTTCTCTATATGCATGCTGGATAGGCCCAAGATAGGGAGTGAGTGTGGTAGGAGGTTAATCATGGTAAAATAACATTTGGCGGTTTTGTACAGGGTAGAAGGCTAGCTTATTTGAGGCATCACCACGAACACTGGCTGGCTGGCTCGTGGACAATTAAACAATAAAACTAAATTACTTCCTCTTGGCAGTGGAAAATGGCCTCTTCCTACTGGTGAATGAAATGATCACCTCGTATTCAGCCGCATTGGTAAACTACAACTGGAAGCCATCACTGTTCTTGTCAGGAGACAATCTCCACTCGAGCCTACAGTAAAACCTCGTTCTAATGAGATTTTCCTTGTCCGAATCAACTTTCTATATATCGCTTGATACGATGAGTCATGTTTATTTGGCTCTACCGCCTATATAAATCTTGTTATATCAAGGGGGCTTTACTCTGTATGTAGGAGAAAGACGGACATCTACCCTAAATAGGATCCTATAAACAAGTACATGCATTTGCTGACGTATTTACTAGTTCTTAATATAATGAGAACCTTGTTAAAACGAGAAATCTAGCCTGTCTGAATTGTCTTATTATAACGAGGCTTTAGTGTATTACAACCCCACTCCAGCCACGACCACTCCCATACACATACCCACACCCATCAACGCGCCACTAATGCCCGTCGCGAGAGCCGCATTCGTGCTCTGGTCTGGTCTGGTCTCGACGACGCGGTTGCAGTCGCAATAATAGTAGAGCCAGAACCCAAACATTACCGATGCCGTGCCCAATCCCTGCGTAGACGCAGACACAGACACGGTCCCATTATTCCCACCCGGCAATGCAGTCGCAAGCGCAGGATCCGGCGTGATAGCGCTCGCACCCTACTATTTGTTGGGGACTACGTCGTAGCCATCGCCAGCGTCATCGATGCAGGGAATCGCGCAGTCCCCGCCCCAACGAACACCGCCTCTGGAAAACTGGTTCTTCACGCCCGAGGAGCACAAGCCCAGGCAATCTTCTCCCTGGGAGTATTGGCAAGCTGAGATGCGGCCCTGGGATTCTATTGGGGGCTGTTAGAGAGCCATTGAATCAAGGAACCGTTCACGGAACTCACGCCATGTATTGAGAACGATTTGATAGCCGTTGTGGTAGAAGATATACTGGGGGTTGCACAGCCCCTCGAAGGGACATTTCTCTGTGTCTGGAATACCACTCCAGGCAACTCTGTCCGTTGCCGTATACTGCACGCTGTAGACACCAATAGCAGAATCACCCTGATCACCCTCGAAGAAATGGATCGGGGGGGCAGTGTGCTCAGGGTCAATCCATCCGACACTGCAAGCGCGGGCAGCGGTTAGCACATTCAAGGCCAGGGAAAGAGAAATGAAACCAACATATCATCCATTGCGGTAAGCCGCAACTAATCACTCACTTTTTGTGTACCTCAGATGTAGGATTACCATGGTCCCTTGCATAAGTTCGGAACTCTTCGTTCCCCCCGCCTTGAGTGCTGAAATACGCACGGCAGTTCTCCTTCCTCGTCCAGATGGTATCATCCGATGTAAAAAGCTCCAGGAGTTGGTCCGTAATTTTTTCAACAGTCTTGAGACCGAACATGGATGCGACGAAAACTCCGAGGAGCCCAAAGGCCTGGTATACACGCTTGTCGTGCTGGCCATGCACGGTAAGGCTCCTCGACCGCTCTACAGGGAGCGTCTCGCCCGTGTTCAGCATCCTAATCACCTCATTGTGCACTTCATGCAGTTCGGACAGGCGCGCAGGGTCCGTAATCAGGTTGCCGCCCAAAGGCCCAGTGGAGTTGCCCCATTCTTGCGGTATAGCCGAAGAGACTTGAGCCAGCGGCGAAAGAGCTAGAAGCAGGTTGAGGAATCTCATATTGTGATGACAGCACGAAGCTCTGTTATTTGGATACAGCTGAGAGCATCAACAATGGTCCCTCCATCTTCACGGGCAGCTCCCCCTTTTTATGTGTGACCCCTGGGCTGAAATGATGAAGTGTCCAGCCGTTGAGCTGGACGGGAGCTGAAGAGAGTCATGAGCAGCCAAGCCTTTAGACTGATCTATCACATTTAATCCATTGGCCCTTGTTAATCGGTAATGCTTATTGTTTCCCCTGGCCCTCAAATACCCACATCCTGCGCGGGGCGTAGGCAGGAATACTCAATTGATAGTGGGATTCCCAAGAAAAAGGGCATCGCCGGTGCCAAGCCTCGCTCCTTGGCGTGCAGTCTGGAATATTTCAGCCAAGACTTCATCTCGTCTCAAAATACGAGATTTATTGCTGATTAGTGATATTCGTTTGCATCAGCAATAGTACTGTGGTACGTGCTCGGCTAGGAGATGGTTGCGTGATCAAGAGGTAAGCATAGAGCTCAGCGCCTAAACTGGGGTCTTTTTCTAAACTATGTCAGACTGTGAGCCCCTTCAACTGGATTATTAAATTACTCACTGAAATGACAGTCCATCTACTAATCACAAAGCAGATCCCTGGTAATTTATAACTCGTACTGTCTTATACTTGCTTTCTCCGCTTCAACTCCAGCAGCCGGTGAGCCGCCAAATCATTGACCACTTTATTCGCCAGCTTCTCAAAATCCACCTCGCCGTCACCACACTCATCGACGGCCGACTGAAGAGCCTCGCACTCCCAGCAGAGACAAATATGATAGTCCATGCCAAAATAGTCTCTGAACAGCAACGACGTCTCGTCCGACTGCGTCCGGAGCACCCCCCCGGGGATGGTATCGTCGTGGTTGATGAACCTGCCCGCCAGTTTCTTCATACTGGCTTTGTACATACTCGCCGAGCATTGGTGGGTATGCCACACCAGATCGATGTCCAGCGTTGGCACAAGAGTTGTTCCCGGACGGAGTTTGAATAGCTGTAAGAAGTACTCGTAGCGGGTGATTGCTCTGGACAGCGTCCCGTGCACGCCGGGACTGCGGATCCACAGATATCCAACCATCTTGTCGACGAAGACGCGTTGGCGCTCGATTGCATCGAATAGGTAGGCTCCGTATGGGCCCGGATGGGCGGCTGCATAGCAGGATGTGATGAAGGCGCTGTGTGGTAGCTCCTCTTTCTTTTCCAGATACAGACTGTCCAGTTTGTTTAGGTAAGGGCGATGATTAGGGGATGAGTCCCGGTACGCGAGAAGCAGAGAGGCATAGGGCCCAGGCTTTGGACTCAAAAGGTAGGCCAGCAGGTCTGCTTCCTGGCCAGTTAGGCTTGTAAAGCTCTGCGCTGCGTCGGAGGGCAGACTGAAACTCCAGTCTTTGTCATTGATGCATTCGTGCTAACCAGTCAGCTTGGACTAACGCTCGAAGGAATAACTTACAATCTGCCTCCATGGGAATACCACCCGCCGCATATGCTTGATCCCACCGTTCTTGCAATATTTCCTCAACCATGCTGGGTTCAGCAGGGCAGAATGCCACGCGATGAGCACATCTACTCATTAGCTGTTGCTCTGGAATAGACGAATGACATACCTAGTGGAGGGCAGGTCGGTAACTCAAGGACTTCATTCTTATTCGATGTTAACGTCTGTTCCATCTTCTTCAGCCAGAGAAAGAATCGGGCGACTCCCAGCTTGACATAAAACGGCCATTTGGCCTGCCGTTTCTGCGCAAACCTAGGATCCTTTACCTCGATTCTTTTCTGGGAATACCGTTGTCGCACTGTCCGCTTCTCCGGCTTAATATCGAGGATCGCGTCCAGGTCCTTCGAATTGAGGACCTCCCGGCGGATATGGTTGATCGCCTGCAACAGTTCCAAGTGCGCGGCACATTGAGCCATGTTTGGGAGGGATATAACATCAGTCGGCAGAATTGGATCCTTGAAGATCCTTGGATCAGGAACTTGTATGCTTTCATTGATATCGCGCAAATCATTCATTCGAGCTCTGTCAGACTTCAACAGCGCATTGAAAGACCCGGCGCTGCTATGCAGCTCGGTTTGCGATGCAGTGCATAGGACGGCCATTTCGAATGCGATCTGATGTGCAAGACCGAGATTACTGGTTCCGCGTCCACTCTTAAGTATCCCACGGCAGATGTCTGCTCAGATCGATCAACGGTCAGTCGACACATTGAGCCTTGCCAAGCGTGGGGCGCAGCTTGCTAATCATTCGATGTGCTTAAATCCGCCGTGGTGCCCCAATACGAACATCGCAGCCCCCAGGCTCCGATAGGCACACGTGAACTGCAACGGGCGCAAGGCTGATTGTCCGTGTTGCCCGAATACGTGGATCTGATGCATCAGAGGCTATATAAAGTCATATTCATCCCGATTCAATAACCACACTACGTACCCAGCTCGTACTTAACTAATGTCGCGACTGTCCCGGTTATTTGACAAGTCTAAACAGACTCTACCCGTTACCTCGGCAAGCCCAGACGGCCCTGCCTGGACTGAGGTCGGCAATGCCGCCGATCACCTTCCAGCAGAGCTTGAATCTCTCTACTGGACTGGGGTCAACAAAGAGCTGGACTGTATTGTTTCTACTCTACGACGATGGCAGCAACCCCATTTCCAGCACATTCAACCCGACGCAGACAATACACTGGTCAACGGCTTCGACACCTTCGTCGCCGATGTTGTCCCGCAGTCCGCGCAGGCACCTCCTCAGCTACCATCCCAAGCATCCACTGAGCTCAACGTTAAAGGGCGTCTGGTGAGGAGCGCACAAGTTCGCGCGATGGAGCTGGCAGCAGCGAAAACCAGGACGAAGGTGAATGTCGATGTACATAAACGCCTATTACAGCGTCCTGTCGAGACAGATGCCGCTAAGCGACGAGCACGGCTACTTCTCCAAGCCGCTGGGTTCTTGGATATTGAAAAAACCATTGAGCATTCACCGGCAGCGAATACGCCCAGTCCTCTCACCCCGCAGCTACGAATGACCAAGAAAGGGTTCAAAGGGTGTCCGGCCATTTCCACCCTCCCTTGCAGTAGATGCAAGCGCGTCATCCGGGGGAGTATGTATCAAGCCACTGGTGGATCCACCCAGACCATCTGCGAAGATTGCTACTGGGAGCACCATTACGGAGATCCTGCGTACATCAAACAATACAAGCATTCCATTGCGTCTCAGGTCGACGAGCTCATGAGTAAGCATACTTCCTGCCGTTCCTGTCGCAAAAATTCGGATAAGATTCGACGACCATCTGGGCTGCCGGGCAAAACCGGGGTGCATAAGTTGGCAGACGCAAAGTACTTGGGCGTCCAGGAAGCACAGAATAAATCAGGTCTTTCGGGCCGACCTACTCCCTTGGCGAAGGTAATTCACAATGATTACAATAGTCGGTCTGGGACTTCATTTGCCGCTTCGAGGTCTGACAAGCTGCATCTGGTCGGGGAGGAGTGGCTGTACAAGGATTTTGTGCAGGAGAACCCATGGAAGAACATCCGTGTGGCCGTTCGAGTTGGACCACTGGTGTTTGAGAACGGCAGTAAAGAGTACGTCTGCTCAGCCCGTGGGTGAAAGTGCTAATGATAGCAGGAGTCGAAATGGGGCCGGAATATCCATTCGCGATCCGATTTTCGGACAAGGGCACCAAAGGGTTAACGGCACTTGCCTTGCCGTCTGTGGGGAAAATGAGAGGCAGCTATGGCGCTATGTCCGCCCTCTTCCTTGGAAGCGAAAACGCTTCCAAGCGGTTCTGAAGCAAGTCGTTGGGACTCCTTTCACCGGTTGGCCGTTATCGCCGGCAGAGGATGAGATCATTACGCTGCTGGTGAAAGCGAGCAACGACGACATAGAGGGTGCATGTCAGGAACTGCACGACAAAGTCAAAGCGTTTCTCAGCCCATGGGTGTCGGTCTACTTCGAAAGCATTGTGGGCAGCTTGCTCGACACCAAGACGAGACTCGCATGGGACGGATTGACCAATAACTGCCAGCAATTCTGTAACTCGCTGATCGACTGGGAACTCTTTGGACCACTTGTCGCTTCGTCTTCAGTCACTATCTCGACCAACGACCCCCCGCAGCCACTCTACCGCATGAGCTTCGTCTGTCGCCCTCGTGCAGCACAGGATCCGTTCAACCACCCAAACAGCATCACCAACGTCCCATACGGACTGACCGAGGAGTATACCCGTCGCTTTCACTTTGGCTGCTACACCGGCCCCGACTTTATTGATTCTCTGCATGAGTACTGGTACGACTGGGCCGGATTCCACAAACCCCTCTATCCCCATCAATCCCTCTTCCCCTGGGACTGCACCGAAGCACTCCGCCGCTACCCGGTCAAATGCGGGACCTGCACACTCTCCAAACACGTCTGGGCCTTCCCCTTTGACTCCTGGTCAATCATCGCCTTGCACCTCTCCAGAGACAAATGCGCCTATCCCGCGTCCGAACTAAGTCCAAATTCCCCAAGCGACGCATCATGGATAACCAACCGCCTCACTCTCCTCACTGCACTGGACACCCTCTCCGCCGGCGCAACAGCCATGTCGCAGAGCCTACCCTTCCAGTCCGCAACGCAATGGCTCCATCTCCAACTCGACCCATCAACCGATCGGATCAAACTCGGCGGTATCAACCGCGCGCAACCATACAGCCACGCGCTGGAGCGCCGCACGCACGACGACTTCTTCGTCGCGAAGTGGGTTTCGGATGACAGGCTCCCCATTCAAACCTACGAGGACATGCGGGAGAAGCGATACTCGCCGCGGACAGCCCAGGAACGGGAACTGGTGTTCTGGGGCGCGGAGGGGAGCGATCCGCCGGGGGAGTATGCAACTTGGGCGGTGGAGTACACCCGTATCCCGAATGCGAACTTTCCGGTGTCTGTCAGTTTCACTACTGGGTGTGGAGCTTGTGGGACGCAGGCCACTGCGGCTGCTTGCGGTGCCAACTGTGGTGCGAGCTGTGGGAGTTGTGGTGGAGGCGGGGGCGGGGGCGGGGGCTGCGGTAGCGGAGATAGCGGAGGCGGCAGTGGGAGTGGAGGAGGAGGCTGCGGAGGAGGCAGCGGAGGTGGAGGAGGAGGGAGTGGAGGAGGTTGATATGCTGGTGTTGGTATGTCTGGGAAGTTGTATGCCTCTCAGCCATTTTATACGGATGGTCATGGTCTGAATTCAAGGTATCGTTCGAATTGACTGGTATCAGCTACCATGGGTGTAATGACACAGCAATGAGGCAAAGTAGAGCATTCACATATGGTCTACTTATTGCAAGCTGCTGTGTCTCTGTAGCATGTAGTCTTTGGAACAGTGTCACATCCATAGGTCCTGGATATAAGGGCGTTGCCACTCTTGAGCAGCTCATGCTGTGCTCTATATGCTTCCCGGAACAGTGATATCAACATAGTCTTCTGACTCCAGGACGAACTTCGTACCTGGCAGAACATGCCGATAGTATATGATCTAGTCATCCAGAGTGTCAGCTATTTGAATAATCTCTGGATTTTAGTACGGTCTCCAAATTTCCCGTTAGGGCCATAAATATAAAACGATATGACCTGCTCTACAGCGGCTTTCCTAGTGGAAGAATCCCAACAAAATGCAGGCGATATCGGACAGTAACAGCTACAGCGCCACCTTTGCTAATCTTGGCGATGTGGGTACCAGCCCCAGATGTGTAATAGTTACCCTTGCCTCAACTAGGAAGTTCAGGACTAGCTATTGACCTATATGGTGGTCAAGCCAGGATGGTGTTCCTCACCAGTCCCCTGGCATCGAAAGATCGATTACGACTACGTTTATGAAAGATCATACTGTTACAGTACTAAGCTGAAGGGCTCTTGGTTGCTGAGGAGTTATGAGTAACCGGCACACTGCTGTGATGGTTTGAAAGTTTCATAGTCAACTAGCGTACCTTTAAGGCATATATATATATATATCTCCCCTGTCGGCTTAGCAACTTGATTCCATGCACAAGTATTATCCAACAACTTCTTTAGATAGTTATCTGACCAATGAATTGACTGAAACCAGATCTTGTAACAATTCATTGCGCTACATTGTTACAATCACTCGCAACTGTATGGCAGATATTTTCACCATTCCTTATTTTGATGGTCCTGGAGATTGGTGACACCCATGTTTGACAAACAGAATAGCCTGTAGGTCTTTTCGCAAACAGCGACCCTTGTGGAGGGCTCGGAAGAGTCTGATCGTCTCGTGGCTGAGCTATCTCAAAACAATATGAGGTGCCGACATCAGCAGGATTGAAATCCCGCATATCAATATTGATCCATACGGCTATCGAGTTCCAAGTTCAAGACACCTGGTTCACTCTGGTACAGATAGTGAAGCCTTGTTTCTGCTAGAGCTTCGTGGGTATACTCAGTACAGATTGTGTAGTGATACGGTTCTAAGTGAATGTAATAGCTTGATAGGACAGGAGCATCAGACGTGACCCGGCACAGGCGACTCCAGAACCAGATCGCTGATGTAGAAAAATAAATCGTCCTCCTTGGCTTATTTCCCACCACTGCACAGAAGTAGAATTTATAACATCGTCGGCCATACAACCGTAATTCCTTGTGTAATCACTGGCTCGTCACCAGCGACTTCTCGGAGCATACAATGCCCGTCTCAGACCTCATCCCTGTCCCGAACAGTCAGTCATTACGACCCTGGTCATCAGGGACAGTATCAGGCAGTTTTGCCACTAGACTGGATATCAAAAGGCTGGCCCCAAATCCCGCCCTAGTGAGCCCTAGCCTGACACGTTGCTTGGACATGGTCATTCGTCTGCTTCTTGTCACTGCGAATCTACCTATCATGAAGAGGCTGATATATCCACTAGAATAAAACCCTCCTCTGGGTTGAGGAGGTTATATTCCACCCCTATACCTGTGGTATCTATGCCGTCGTCGAAACCTCCTTTAAAACCTGTGCCGCTATACTACACAGTGCGGATACATATGCACACACATATCTCTCGAAGAGACAGAGTCCAACTTGTACTTCCCTGATTCGGGAAAGATATTTGGATATACATCGACCCGCAACACAGAAATGTCATGCTCGCTCAAGGGTCTGAGTCCTGCAGGGTCAAGGACCTGAGCGTCGCCAACTCTTGCCATTCTCGCCAAAGATATCCCTGGACTAATCATATGATGACCTAGTTGATCCATGGTTGATGTAGGAATCAACCAATGAAGTTCATGGCGAGACTATAGACCCTGGCCCGATGGTCTCAAGCCCGAACTCTCTCGTCCCGATTGCGAAGATCGGAAGCGCCAGTATCTGTGACTAAGGCTCCCCCTCACCGCTCCGCGTTGAGGGTGAGCCACAGCGAAACCACCAACCACACCGAATCCACCATTTTTCGATATTTTGACTATTTGAAGCTATTCCAACCACCCAACATGCCTAAATCTTCTAAAATTAATGAATCTTACCTCCTCGAGGCCTGCGAGGCCGCTCAGGCCCAAAAAAAGCCAAATATCTCCAAGATTGCGCGTGAATATGGTGTTCCTTATGCGACCCTACGTGATCGCGTCAAGAAGCATGTGCATCCTCGACTAGCCAACAAACCAGTTAATAGAGCCCTTAAGGGATACCAGGAGGAGGCCTTAATCCAGTGGATAGTCTGTATGCGTGATCGGAATATGCCAGTGACGCCTAAGCTACTAGAAGAGTATGCAAATCAGGCACTTCGACGCGCAGGGGAATCTAGGCAGGTTAGCAAGATGTGGGCATATCGCTTTGAGAAACGACTTCCAGAACACCTTAATCTAGGCCCAGCGAAGCAAAAGATAAAGGAATCCAAGCGTATCCAGGCTGAGGATGCAGGTTTACTGACACATTGGTATAATCAGCTTGCAGGGGTGGTTAAAAAGGATACACCAGCGCGGTTGGTATACAACTTTGATGAATGCGGCTTCCAGCCTGGCGAAGGCAAATCTAGGAAGGTAATCAGTTCAAAAGGTTCAAAAGTGCCTGATCTTGCCGAATCCGAAAGAGGAGAGAATATTACAGCTATTGAATGTGTAGCTGCAGATGGATGGCAGATGGATCCCTGGTTTATCTTTAAAGGTAAGTTCCTAATGATTCTTCCCTTCCTTTAAATACTAATCTATGCTCGCTTCCTAAAGGCAACGGAATCTTCATGGAATCTTGGTTCAATGAGAGCGAGGCCTTACCACCAGATACTACGATAGCGACGTCTCCTAATGGCTGGATATCAGATGAACTAGCCGTTCAATGGCTTCAAAGCTTTATCAATGCAACAAACGAGCGTACAAAGAAGGGGGAGAAACGGATACTTATATTTGATGGCCATGGCTCTCATCTCACTGTCGAATTCTTGCAACTTTGCGAAGATAATGGCGTTATTCCCTTTGGATTCCTTCCTCATACGACACATCTTTGCCAGCCTTTGGATGGTAAGCCATTCTTAAGCTATAAGCAACACTTTCGTCGTATGAATAATGAGCTATCTTACTGGGCTGGTGAGCCTGTAGGGAAGTCAGAATTCTTACACATGATTGGACCAGTACGAGAGAAGGCTTTCAACCAAAGGATCATCCGTGAGGCCTTCAAAGATCGTGGAATCTGGCCAGTCAATAGTAAGATAGCTGACGATCTTGCTATCTTACTATGGGAAGGAATTCCGGATATCTACGCGCCTGATCTTGATAAGATGACTCCCTCTACGCCACCCTCTCAGCCGCCATCTCGGCCGCCATCTTCATCTAGTATTGATATCTCACCTCCGCGGACGATTCAGGCCCTTAAGAAGAACCAGGCAAAGCTATCTAAGCATGCAGATCTGCTTACACCAAAGCTGCAGCGAAATCTTGAACGGATATTTGAACATAACCGAATCGCCGCTGAGCACCTGGCTATAGCAAATGAAACTATTGGTCGAATAAGGGCCGCGCAGGCCCCCCTACGGCGTCAATATACTAAGCGGCAGGTTAAGCCGCTTAGCCAGTCTGGTATATTGACATTACGTGATGCAAATCGATCAATTGCTTCAAGGAAGGCCAAAGATGCTGCCGCGCAAGAGAGACGTTTACAAACGCAATGGGAGAAAGTGCATGGTAAGCCCCCACCACTAGCATCTACATAAGAGAATATGGTATCAAATGGATTAGCAAAGGCAGTAGATGAGAATAGTAATTTTTTTATATAGATAACCCCTAGTATGGCATCAAAATCATGATTTCTATCGAAAAATGGTGGATTCGGTGTGGTTGGTGGTTTCGCTGTGGCTCACCCTCAACGCGGAGCGGTGAGGGGGAGCCTTAGTCACAGATACGGGACAACAGGCTAAAACTAGCGAGAATGACACGACTATGTGCGCGATGGTCTGATCTGAACTCCATTACCTCGCATAGTATTGGAGGTAGTTCGAGGTGCTTTTGCTGCGGGGCCCCGCAGTCGGAGAAATCCGGCCATTCACATGCCCGACTGCACGGAAGCAGGAAGATTCTCGGTGAATATTTTTTCATCCTCATCCTACGAATTGTCGGAGCGCGTCCGGCTCCGCGAAGGCAAAACGATCATTCTCGAAGAACCTTGGCGGAGTAGATTTCAGCCACCTACGCCCAGACACGAGAACTATTCCAATGGGAGATTTTTCGGCGGAAAATGGGGGGGACAGGCCAATCATCTTCTCGGGATGGGGTTTTGACTATGGCCATTTCTCCGCGAAACAGTCGAGTCTCCCCCAGTCAGACTCAGTACAGACTGCAGCATAGAACGTCAGCCCGGCCCGGCGTCGCAGAAACTGGGGGAAGCCGAATGATGGTCCCCTCTCCCCTTTCCCCCTCTCAGGCCTCCCGCCCCTCCCCATGGGGATACACAACCCACGGCGAACTCTGCCACGATCCACCTGGGAAACTCCCTCACCGGTTGTCCTGATGAGTAAAGTCGCCTCCATGGCTTTGGTTTTACTCTCGTGGCGGGATCTAGGCCTCGTGTGCTGGATGGGGACCGGCATGGGGATGGCCATCCACGAGTCTCCAACTGTGATCCCCGCCGCCAAGATTACAGGGATTAGACTTCGGCCAAGAAGTTAGAAAGAAGAGATTATGGCTTGCTGATCGAATAAGATTCATCCGAGGCGATGGCGGTATGTTTTGCGGGCCGTGTCGATTGGTTTGCCCGATGCTGCAGTGTAACCCCGTCTTGCCTTGCTCCGGCACATAAAAGGCACCCCCCGTCTCCCCCGCTATACCGGCATTGTGTCTCCTCCAGTCGATATCTCTTTTTAATCTGCGCATATCAATACTTGCACCATGGGGCTCATGCTTAAGAAGCCAGAGGGCGTGCCAGGAAAGTCCTGGCCTGCCATTGTCATCGGTCTTTTCGTCGCCTTTGGAGGTGTTCTCTTCGGGTAGGTTCTTACCACTCGCCATTTCCTCTCTTGCAATGACCTCCGTCTGACCGATCTAGATATGACACAGGAACAATCAGCGGCATTCTTGCCATGCCCTACTGGCAAGAGCTCTTCTCCACCGGCTACCGTGACCCCACCGGACACCCCAATATTACCTCCTCGCAGTCTGCCGCCATCGTCTCCATCCTCTCTGCTGGTACCTTCTTCGGTGCTTTGGGTGCTGCTCCCATGGGTGACCGGATCGGTCGTCGCTGGGGTCTGATTGCTTCGGCCCAGGTGTTCAATCTGGGAGTCATCCTGCAGACGGCCGCCACGGGGATCCCCCTCTTCCTTGCGGGTCGCTTCTTTGCCGGTCTCGGGGTCGGTTTGATCTCTGCGTTGAGTATGTCTTCTCTCTCCCACGGCATTCCCGGATTCGACTAATGGACAGTCCCTCTGTACCAATCTGAAACGGCCCCCAAGTGGATCCGAGGCACGATCGTCGGTGCCTACCAGCTCTCCATCACCATCGGTCTCCTGCTGGCCTCGATCGTCAACAACTCCACGCAGAACCGCATGGACACCGGCTGCTACCGCATCCCCATCGCGGTCCAGTTTGCCTGGTCGATCATTCTCGTCGGCGGTATGCTGATCCTCCCTGACACGCCCCGGTACTTGATCAAGAGGGGCAACATCGATGGCGCCGCCAGAGCCCTCGGCCGTCTCCGCCGCCTCCCTGCCGATGACCCGGCCGTCCGCGAGGAACTGGCCGAGATCCAGGCCAACCACGAGTATGAGCTTAGTCTTGGCAAATCCACCTACCTCGACTGCTTCAAGGGCAACCTGCTCAAGCGGCTCCTGACTGGCTGCGGCCTGCAGGCCCTGCAGCAGCTCACCGGCATCAACTTCATTTTCTACTATGGCACCCAGTTCTTCAAGAACTCCGGCTTCAAGAACTCCTTCACCATCAGTCTCATCACCAACTGCGTCAACGTCGGCTCCACCTTGCCTGGCCTCTACGCCATCGAAAAATGGGGTCGCCGCCCCGTCCTCTTCTGGGGTGCCGTGGGCATGTGCGTCTCGCAGTTCGTCGTCGCCATTATCGGCACCACCACCACCGGCCAGGACGCCCACGGCGTCATCATCGTCCACAACGAACCCGCCCAGAAGGCCGCCATCGCCTTCATCTGCTTCTACATCTTCTTCTTCGCCTCCACCTGGGGCCCCAGCGCCTGGGTCGTGACTGGCGAAATCTTCCCCCTCAAGATCCGCGCCAAGTCCCTCTCCATGACCACCGCCACCAACTGGCTGCTCAACTGGGCCATCGCCTACTCCACCCCGTATCTGGTCGACTACGGCCCGGGCAACGCCAACCTGCAGTCCAAGATCTTCTTCGTCTGGGGCGGCTGCTGCTTCCTGTGCATCTCGTTCGTGTACTTTTTGATCTACGAGACCAAGGGTCTTACCCTTGAGCAGGTGGATGAGCTGTACGGCGAGGTGAGCAGTGCCCGGCTGAGCAAGCACTGGACTCCTACCATTACCTTCCGCGAGATGCAGCAGGAGAAGGCCCGGGATGTGCATCTGGAGACTGCGGAAGCGGCTGTTCCGAAGACGGCATGATCTTGACGCTGTGATACGTATGAGCTTTTGATGTGGATGTGATGTAGTATTATAATCCGAATGTTGACGTCTATCTTATGATAGACGGCCAACCAACCTAGTTGAACAATTCATATGTTCAATGCAGGACAACATGAAGATATAGTAAATCATATGTAGTAGCAATGAACTAATAGATACCGAGTACACTAACACGGTATGCCTATTCGCCTCTGTTAACTATTCATTTTTGCACCTCTTTGGGGAGGGGAAGGTGTCGTCTCCGAACCAACATAGTGCGATATCTAGTTGTCGTAGACGTGGCCAATCATCAGGATGATCGGGTAAACAATAAGGGTGTTAATCCCCTGTCTCCCCGCGATCAGTCAGATAGTTATCAATCCTTATCCCTGCGTTCTTTCCCCTGCATCACCTGCCTTAGAGGATATGTGCAGACCCTGAGCTGGTGACTTCCCTCCTCTTCTCTTGTGAGGAATCCCACGGACTAGGATGGTCTTCTGAGTTTGTCAAAAAAAAATATCAGCGAAAATAGTTGCTTTTATCTCCGTTGTACGCATTTCCCAGCACCTATATGTAAATGATGACTTGAACCACCCTGACCATGCTCCAGCATTAACTTCCAAGGACTGCGCTGACGCGCCAATTCCCATATGCGCAATCCATTCCGTTCTAGCTTTGGGAGGCTCCAGCTCCAGCTGATGTATTGATCAGACATTGGTGGCTACCTCCTGTGCTCAACGAGGTCCTAGGCGAGTCTTCTACTATGGAAGAAAGTGATCCGGGTCTTCTTGCCTTTATTGGTGCAATCCGCCAGCCGAATTTCAGTGCATTCTGATTTGGAGCTGTCGCAAGTGGTTAAGGCCCAATAATACTCAACAGAGTAAGAAAAGGCCGTCCTCCTCTCGATCCGCTCGCCTTTCCCTGGACTGGATGTCCGCAAAGCTTCATGGATCTTCCAGGCTCAGGTCCATACACTTGCGACAACCCCCAGTATATCTTGAGAGCAGATGTTTGGCGGTTAATGCACCTCCCTTCAACCGAGGAAGATGATCTATGCTATTGGTGCAGACCTGCCACACCTTGGCCACCTTGTGGGGCATCTCTTGTCAAAGATTGTGCTCTCCGTGTCTTGGCACACCTGAAGTGCCCTCGACATGAATACAAATATGATTATTGGGAGTGGCACCTGGAAGATGGCACTAGAATCCAAGACCGCGGCTTTGCGGAGCAACCGACGCGAGCCATGCCTGAATATATTTTTTGAACTTCGACATCAAGGCGCAGAGGGACTTTGAGAAGAGTACACTTGACCAGATAGCATCATGGGAAGCGTCTTTGGATATCTTTCGATGGTTCTCTGTCGGTGGTGAGGGCCTACCTCTTGAGAGCGTTAATCAAGACGACTGGCTGAGGGAAATATGGGAAGAAGACGAGTGGTATAGATGCTGATGAGACGGATGGCCGAGAAGTGCAAGGACCAATCCACAGCCCCACAGATCGGCTTGAATCCTGGCTCAATGCTGTTGGTTGACCCAACCCAGACGAATATCATGCGCATATACAGGTCCATACATCTTGAGTAGAGATATCCTAAGCTCTAACTACATGATGTATGATTTCTTACATCTTCCTATGCATATACATGGTCACCGCCTTCTCTGCTTTCTGCCTAAAGAAGACACAAGGAATCAAACTCACAAAGTCTCCTTTAGAATATTGCTGAAATGAGTCTGCATAAGTAGCATCATTTAGCAAACGATGGTCGATCCTCTCCATTCGACAAGCGGTAATCTAATTCAATACCTGGTCATAAAATCAATGTATAAGGATGGTGGCATCTCCATTTCCGTCAGAAACTATGGGGCAGTATACCCATAGGGCTGAAAATAGAATTGATCTATCGAAGCTTGGCTATACCTTTTTTTGATGGGACTCGCTCAGTCCATTCCTGTATCAACCACATGACCGTGACACATAGCACAGGACTGTCTGTTTTCTCCATCCTGCAAACCTACACATATAAAGCAATTAGAATCTTATATTGATGTGGGGGAATTGGCTTACAGCTAGTTTATTTTGATAATAATACTTCTAGCTGTCGTTAGTCACCTGCTCGACTATGACTCCCTTCCATCGACTGAGTCGATGTTTTCGACAGGCTCCATCGCCGCCACGAGCACCTGTATCCTCCAACTTTCCCATACTCAATTCCGTCATGAAAATCGAGGAAGAGCAAATGCCTGCATTTGAGCGAGGCCTTTTCTACCCTGTTAAACTTGGGGATGTGTTTTGCTCTAGATATCAGGTACTCAGCAAGTTGGGTTTTGGCGCAAATTCAACAGTCTGGTTTGGCCGTGACCTCCAGTATTCCATGGCTTTACTACCTCAACAGTGATATGGCTTTGCTAATTTTCAAGGTAGTCATCATTGTTACATTGCCCTGAAGATTTACATCCGCAGTTCTGAGGGGAATCGGGAAGTCCAGGTGCTTAAGCATCTCTCAAGTGTGAAAACACATCATCCCGGCAGCTCTCTTGTCCGTAAAATGATTGAGGAGTTCAAAATCACAGGACCTGGTGGTAGTCATCAGTGCATTGTTTATGAGCCGCTATTAACGAGTCTTTTGCATTTTCAAGCTACCTTGAACCCACAGAGCCTTCCCGAAGACTTACTAAAGGGAGCACTGCAGCAACTTTTACTTGCTCTTGACTATCTGCACTCGGAAGCCCATGTCATACACACTGGTTTGTGTCTCTCCAAACCACATACTGTTTGTCCAGAGCTGATATCCTGTTAAGATATACAAGCCAAGAACATTCTTATCAGTTCAAAGGATGATTCAATTTTTCGCGAGTGGGACACTAGTGAGGCAGCTGAGCCCGGCCCGCGGAAGTTGGATAGCAGCCATGTTATCTATCAATCGCGGCCGTTCCATCGTAAGAAGGGATGGAGAGGCTTTGGAATGCCACTTCTGTCGGACTTTGGAGAAGCTCGTCTAGAAGATGTGCACAATGGGTTGATTCAACCAGATATCTATCGTGCTCCCGAGGTCATCCTTGGGATGAGTTGGACGTCGAAAGTTGACATTTGGAATGTTGGAGCCTTGGTATGTGAAGGACAACATTTCCTTTTTTACTGCTCTGTATGCCATGAGGAATTATTGACAAAGGATAGCTTTGGGATCTATTTGAAGATCACCATTTGTTCGATGGTAGAGGACCCAACGGGGAACACTCGGACGCACATCTTCTCGCCGAAATGGTAGCAATACTGGGCCCTCCGCCCCTCGATTTCCTTCGCAAGGCTCCTCAGAGTCGGAAGTACTGGGACTCCATGGGTAACCTACTCATCATAATGGATCCATTCGAACTCCAGCTGACTTAGAAATAGGGCGATGGAACGTCGCAATAGAAGTACCCCACTGCTCATTGGAGGACTCGGAAGAGTACCTCGAAGGTGAAAATAAGAAGATGTTCATGCAGTTTGTGAGAAAGATGTTGCGATGGGATCCAGAGGAAAGACAGAGTGCCCGGGAACTTCTAACAGACCCATGGTTAACAAATCAGTAACCGGGAGTATCTTTGCTGGCTATTACGACCTATACTCATTGGACGGTTTGGCCGAGAATATATCTAAGTGAAGAGGACCAGGGATTGAAAACTACTCCGCGGTCCTGCAGTGGCGTCGTTCCACATGGGCGTCTCCAGTTCGAATATTTTAGTTGGTCTTTGCCAAATGTGCTGAGACCGTCGGCTGGGAACCTCTAATAACAGTACCCTGTAGGACTTGGACATGGTTTCTCCGAGAATTATTGCCATCGCGTAGGCCGACTAGCACATCACATTTGAGGCAATGGTAAGATCATATTGCTCACGACGGTACATCCCGACTTGCCAGTTCTTATAGGCGAGACATTGCTTCACTACTGAAAAATTTGCAAGTCGTCCTCATGTTTGAGCTGGGATGTGATAGGTCTTGCATCAGGGCAAGTCATCATTGGCTACATCTTCATCTACTGCATTGGTACGCTGGGTTAGGATTAGCTTTGTGGTTGCCGATAGCCACCAGTGAGAAACCTATCCAGCTAGACTGGCTGACCCATCCTGCATGGGTATGGGTGTGTGTGTGTGTGTGTGTGTGTATGTATTTTACGGCCGTGGCTCGTGACTTGCACGTTTTCCACTATCCCCAATCGGGGCAAAGGCCGCCAGGGGGTGAGCCCTGGGTGTCTCTAACTATTGCTAGTTCTATGTACAAACAAGAGACTTTGGCGCGTTCGCATAGCTGCCTCAGTCATGGGGAAGGTCTGCTATAGTAGGTTAAATTGCGATGCCAGCTGCATGGATCCATCTCCGCACTATGATCCGCCAATTCTCCGCGTCTCTGCTTTCCCCCCTCCTCTTTTTTTTTTTTTTTTTTTTTTTTTTAAAGAAGGATTGTATTGTCTCAGGCGTGCTCAGGCAGGGGCCGTCTTGGACAGATATCATCAAAGAACCGAGTCTGTGATAGCCAGGCAGCCAGCTTTGCTGCACCTTTTGCAGTTCCCAGAAGGAAGGGAATCATCTCGGAGGGGGGCCCTAGGGGTTGGGGTAGGCGTCTCTTAACTATTCGGCAGAAGAAGAAGTGCACTGGAGACTTCCTGGCTCCGCACCGGCAATGAAGATGGGCGTCTTCATGGTTGAACCGCTCATGATAGTCTGCAAAATCACCATGCCCTGTACGAGCTGCTAGGATCCGCCCGAGAAGGTGGCGCGGGAGGCGTAGCTCATCAGGGCACCTGGGGGAGGAGGTGATGCAAAGATCTTGGTAGGGCTGCGGGGCCACGGCTTGCCAGTGCTTCTGTAGGCCAGAGATCATGGCAGCCTTTGTTTGACGCTTAAGCGAGGCAAAAGAATGTTTTTGGGAGATAGGGGGTTCTAAGGCAGCTCCCTCTTTCGCGGCTTGATCAGCTGCTTCATTCCCAGGGACTTTCGCATGCCCAGGGACCCAGCAGATACGTACGGAGCCCCCGTCAGTGTAGGGGAACCTCTCCCGCTCAAGCCAGGTCGAGGCCAGGGTTCGGACGGTCTCGAAAATTTCTTGGGATGAGCCTGCAAAGGGCGAGAGCAGGCGAGTGGCCACTTCCAGGTTATCTAGGCAGACCCAGAGGTTAGTAGCAAAGCGTGCAGTATGATACTGCATGGCTGCTTTTATACCAGCGAGAGCTGCTTCTGCTTCGGCATCAAAAAGCTCTTTATTTAGCCCGAGAGAAAACGATGATTGGAGACATAGTCTTCCTGTCTGGTATAGAGCAAAGCCAGCACCTGCCATTCCGTTAGGCAATTTAGACCCGTCTGTAAAGACTTTCATATCAGTGTTTGGGAGAGAGGAGTAAAAGTCTTGGAAGTTGGTAGCTGCCTGCTCCTTGGATAGTCCGTTAGGTGCCTTTATTCGCAGTTGAGCATCCGCCCGTGCCTCCCTTGGGAGCCAAGGGGGATATTGCAGCGGGTTTATCTGCTCTGATTCTGGTAGGGCTAGTACTCGGCGTGCAAAACGGCTAGTTGCCCAGCCAGTCTGTGCAATTTTTGCTGCCCTCCTGCGCAGGGGATGGTAAGGGTCTAGGCGACGAACACGGATCGCGGCCGATGTAGCTATATGATCAAGCTCAATTTCTGCTGGTAGGAGCCCTGATTCCCGGTATAAAGCAGGCAAGGGAGTTGTGCGGTAGATAGGGAGAATTGCTCTAGCACCTGTCTGTATAACCTTAGCTATCTTATCAAGTTGCCCCTGGACCTGGTTTGAGATAGAGCCTGCACGGGGGCAGGGGCGCGAGCGACCTGGCCACCAGGTTTCTGCGCCAAAGTAGGCTTTCCGGAGCACACAGGCTATCACCGCCTGTCGCATGAGATAGGGCTTGATTCCCCGGACTGTGTTCCCGAGGCCACGGAGGGCATTTGCAACTGTCAGAGCCTTTGAGGTTGTCTCCCTGACATGGTACTTGAAGCTGAGCTTCTTGTCAAAGAGGACCCCCAGCCAACGCAGGTAAGGGCGAGTTGTATTCTCGGAGACTGTGACCGGGCCTGCTACGATGCTTGGTGTGTGGCTTGGATCCTGGTCAGCCTTGCGGCGTGAGAAATGGATCAGTTCATATTTATCTGGCGCGAAGGTGATCCCCTCCGTAGCGGCCCAGTCAAGGGCTTCTTGTAGGGAGTTGGATAGGCTTTGGCAGTTCGCCTCAATAGACGGTGAGATTGCCAGGATAGCTCCATCGTCCGCGTATCCAAACCTGGACTTTGGAACTCCAAGCCAGAATAAGGGGGCTAGATAGAGCATAAATAGAATAGGGGATACTGGTGAACCTTGTGGCAGGCCGCAGAGTATTTCTGTTGCTGGTCCTATTTCACCGTCAATGCGGATTTGTACCACTCGCCCTGTGACAAAGGAGGCTACCCAGCGAGCTAGGTTATCAGGCCAGCCCTGTGAGCGCAGTCGATGTCCTGCATGGGTATGGGTTGTTCGCATCAAACCCATATGGGTATGGGTAACCTGTTAGGATCACGTGACCGACAGAATCCTAGGTTCTCTCGAGTGTGATTATTCCGCCTACTAAAAGTAGTATAGACTAGGACTAGGATCACGTGCATAATGTGGGTGAAGTGGGTACCCATAACCCAACCCACGACCACTCTAACATGGACCAGTTCCACATAATGCTTCGCCTCCATACAATGATCAGGCTTCCTGAGGTATTGTTTCAGCTTGGGGATATGCCATCCTCCCCAGGAGTGGTGCTCCTGGGATCGAGCCAGATTCTGTTATCTAGGGATACTGGCTGACTCTAATATCACCCACTCTATTGCGCTTGGAACCCAGTGATCTCAAGGGTCACTAGGTGGAGATCAGCAGCTATAACTACAGCTGATGCCTGTATACAATCACTGCAACCGATTTTTTTCCGAGAAGGAGGGGCTAGATGGGATGGGATGGGGTGGGGTGCCCTCTTCCAAGGGGTCTGGATTGCTGGATATCCGCTGAGGGAGGATGTGTTTTCTCCCGACCCACAAGCACAAGTGCCGTCCACCCACTTGGCTCTGCAAGTAAACCCTAGTCTATAGAAGATGCAGATCTCTCATCTGCGGTGGTAGTGGTTTTGGCTGCCTTAACCAAGACTGCTTGATCTATTTCATGACGTTTTTTTCAGTCAGCCTAGGGAAAGGGTCCCTAGGGTTGGTCCGGGTTACTCCATTGCCTGCTGGCCAAGGAAAGCTATCTGCATAGAATGAGTCGTTACCATAGCTACATTGATGAATAGACTGGCCACATATCCTATATAGCCAATCAAATACATCTATTCTCTAGATTGAGTCACAGCTCGTATTCGGAGCCGAGGTCTATGACTTTAAGCCTTGTGTAACGAGCCAGCTGAACATCCAGGGAAACCGTTGACGGTGGGGTCCCAACAACCATTCAACAATTAAGTATAACCTCTGAAGATACGAGCTGCCGATAAATAGTCAGCTGGCCCCCCGCATCCAAACACAAACAACAGCGTCACTCACAATGTCAGATCAGAAATCCTACACTGCAAGCTGCCACTGCGGCGCGGTCAAACTCTCCTTCTCTACCTCCCCTCCAATCGAAGACACAGACGTCGTCTCATGCAACTGTACAATTCCCTCCCGTCCAATCATCACCCGGGCTGACAGACCCAGGCTCCATCTGCCATATCAACGGCTACATGCTCACCTACGTTCCTACCTCAAAGATTACGTTTGAGATGGACAAGGATGCAGTAACAGTATAGCCTCCGTTCTTGGCGCCTGCCCACTGGACTAATACAAGCAGGAATACCGGTTTGCATCACGCAATTATCCGCATTACTTCTGTCGGACCTGTGGGACGAGCGTGTATGCTCAGTCCGCCCTTCCTGGTGAGGATCAGCCTACGGCGGTTAATGTATGTTCGTTCGGTCACTGGCTGCGATGGAATGCTGACCATATAGGTGCGTGCGATCCATGGGCTGGATATCAAGGCGTTGAAGGTTCATGAGTATGATGGGAAGAGCATGTAGTCCTCGTCGACCTTGAGTCTTGAGGATCTCGTTTTAATTGTGGATATTTGTAGGCGGGGGTGACTTGTCAGTAGTACAGGGAATGAGTGGCGTTCTGCGGCGAGTGGAAGAGTGAGAAGTTCCTGCATTATTGATCTCGATTCGCAGTTATCGACGAGCGGTCCATTTTCAATCATACCCTTACAAGCTGTGGGGGGTGTATATGACTAGTGATAATCCTTCTCATCTGTCATAAACTTCTCATCATTCAGGTGTCTGAACCGCCACCAGAAGACCACAGTCTGCACAGCCAACGCAACAGCCGGCGCGGCCCAGATCCAAATCAGCCACGGGTCCTTCGTCGCCGGAATCAATATCTCCCCCAGCGCACTGGATAGCGCATTCATAAACAGAAATATAGCCATGACCAGGCCACGCATACTCGGCGGCGCCCGCGAATACGCCAGCTCATACGCCGTCACATTGCAGAAACACTCCGAGAGCGCGCCCAGCACCGTGTTCGGGATCTGCCACCAGATGCTTAGTGGGCTGACGTCGTCGCAGGTTGAGGCCTGATAGCCGCAAGGTGAGGTCTTGTACACGCGCCACTGGACGATCGCTGCGATGACGCCGGAGATGGTTGCGAGGATGAATCCAAAGGTAATCCGGCTTGCGGGGCCAAAAGAAATCTTGTACCGCGCGAGAGTGGGGTAGACGACGTGGCTGAGGAATGGAATCGTAACGATGATTGTCAAGGCGTTGAAATTGTTCAGGAGATCATTGGGGGCGCCGTTGGTGGTCATCGAGGCACCTTGATTAGTGGAGACGGAGCCGATGCCGCCGTCGTTCAGGAGCCAGATGGGAAAGTAGAAGAAAACTTCAGTAGCCACTGTGCGATTCTGATTGTTAGAGTGGCTTAGCATTTGGAAGGGTTAGAAATTGACTTGCCTAAGGTCCGTCGAACATCGTCCACGAGCTTCTCGTCCCAATCTACCTCAATGCCCTCCGCGGCAAGCGCCCTAGGCTTCGCGGCATCAAAGAAATTCTTCTTCCAAACGCGGTATTTGTTGCGTCGGAGAGCGGTCGAGATAATTTTCACGGCCTTGGTGAGATCAGAACTGCCGCTCGGGGGCTGCTTGTACGTCTTCTTATAGACCAACGCCAACACAACCGGGAGGAGGAAGTATATCGCTCCAGCCAGCACCCACGACAACCAGAACCCAACATATTTCTCTGCATACGCAGTCGGAAGCATGTAGAAAGCACCAATATTCACGAACGCGTAGAAAACCAGCATCGTCCGCGTGGTGGTCAACTCCGGATCGACAATGACTTTCTCTCCTGTCTTCAGAACCTTAGTGTACTGCTTCTTCTGGCGATTCTGGTCGAGGATCGTGGGTGCGATGTTGGGCTTGAAGATCCCAGCCCCAAGCGCCAGAAGGAGAAGGCCGATTATAAACGGAGGTGCAGCATGCGCTGGCCCTTTCTGGAGGACGGAGGGTATGGCGCCGATGATCTGGATAATATGTGCGACACCGCATATTGCTACACCAACGCAAATTGCCTTGTACCGGCCCACATAGACGTCGGCCCACCTACACTGTCAGAAAAGTCTACCAAATGAGGATTAACTTACCATCCACCAAGAATAGGCAGGACATAAGCCAAGAAGGCAAACAGAAGGACTAGCCCTGAGCTGGCCTGCAGGCCCATCCCCAAAGCACCGGCCGTCTCCTGTGTGCCCCTCGGAGGAGCGCCGGCTCCATTTCCACCTGTCTTCGGTGAGCTTTTGTTCTTTAGATGAGCACAGGGAGTATACCCTTTGGCAGAGGAAATTGGATGAAGTTCGAAAAGATATTCTTTGCGCCATAGTAGGATGCGCGCTCCGCGAATTCGACAATACAAAGCGAGAACGACACCAGAGGGAGAGACGCGGGGACTTTGCGCAGGGAGGCCTTTTCTTCTTCTGTGGGAGCAGGGTAGTCATCAACTTCCGTCGATGTAGCTGTGATTTCGTAGTCGTGTTTTTCAAGGTCGCCTTTGGCGTTGATCGAATCGGAGGTTATCGTGTTGCCGGTAATGGAATCACCTGGTGGAGCTGGTATTGTCAGTAGAGCTAGGCAAGGGGCCGGACGAACATACACATCTTGATGTACGATGAGACTGGTTGACAGCTCCTCAGACGACGAGATGGATGGTCCCCTTTTATTGACCCTCAGCTGGTCGCGTCATCGAGATCTGTTCTTTGCTCTTAGGCAAAGGACGGACTCCGTCGGTAACATGATCATGCAACGAGTACTGGCATTTAGCAAGGAAGTGCTAAATGAGGTTTATTGGACAGAAGCATTTGAGGTAAATGGATGCAATGTAACCTCAGATGCGACTTGTTGCTTACCCTTGCTTATCGGGGGAAAGGCTGCAAAATAAAGGATGTTGATCAATTTGAGTCCACTATCGCGCCATCAGGGCTGTCTAGCATTTGTTCTGTCAACAAGCTAGCATCTCCTTTCACCTCATGTGCAAGGATTGCTGGTCCTGGAACCTTCTGGGTGCATTCGCCATTTCTTTGTGTCAGTGCTTCATCGTGTATGTCGGACGTAAAATCGCCGAGACTGTGGGAGAAAACATGCCACTCAAGATATATGCTCCATATGAGGTCAATTTTGGATAAATATCATAAAGTATTTATGGACCACTCCTCACGTTCGCCTCGCAGCGATTCAAGATTAAGAGGGAGTGAACCCCTGTGGTACAGAGATCAAAAGTATTGCTAACTTTCCAGAGACTAATTCGATCGATAATATACTAGGGCGTGCGATGTTCATAAGGCTGGAATGACACCTTGAGGATGGTTTTCAGCATCAATAATGTGAGCTTAATGGGAATAGTTCGTTTTCACACAGACTGCACTATTGAGAAACTTGATGTGTTACACCGAAGACCATCTCCTACTGTCTGGTTGGGCCCTGGTAGAAAGTCGCCAGCCCCTAGATTTTTGAGTGTGTGAGATAAAAGAGAAGAAAAGAAGAGGATAAATATTCCTTTTATCTAGCAGCTCTGCTCAACACATTACCACCATTCAGCACATCCTCTGAAATGGAATTTGTAAGGCCGTATCAAACAAAACAGCCAAATCTACGGTCCGGCGGAGAGAATATCCGTTGATTTGCGGCCATGTGGCCACTGGATCAAAGGCAGTTGTAAGCCATGCCAGCATCCAGCGCAGCTAAGCTATCCAGGGTACTCGCTATTGGACACTCAGAATAAATGAAACGGAAACAAGGAGTCTAATATGTAAGATAGACGCATTTCCCTTTCCACTTGTGAGCATCCCCTTGAACAAGCTCTTCGAACATCCACTTTGCCAAGTCCAGCCGACTAATAGTCCATTTAATCTTAATTCCCTCCTCCTCCTCCTCCTCATCTTGGTTCTTGAAGGCCTCATCCTCCCAGATCCACCCTACTCGGACAGATTCACGCCCTTTCATTTTACCATGCGTCAACAGCGGCGGTCGTAGCATAACGTAGCCACCGAGAGGCGAATTAGCTTCCGTGGCTGCTTTACGTACAACCTTCTCCAAAACGGCAGTGTCCTCCTGGGCGATTGGCAGGAGCCACAAGTAAAGTGGAATCGATAGAAGAGGCTGATCTCGCTGTGAGCTATGACCAACCGACGATATCGGTATGTATAGGGGCGCATTTGAGAGTCCGCCTGTGGATCTCAGCTCACGGAGAGCATCAATTAGGGCAATAGCAGAGTCTCCTATGATGGTGGCATCCTGCATGCCAATTGGGCGCAATGGATTTATTGAGAATTTGGGAAGACTTGTAACGCCACTGAAGATGAGGTCAGGATCGCTGCGAAGGAGCCTAACTACCGTCTTCACATCACGGGATGAATCTTCTGTGATGATGAGTTGCGACTCAACAATCTCGCTAGAAACGCCGAGAACTGACAAGATCTTCCTGAGTTTGGATCCATCACGGACGACTACAACAATTTTTGTAAGTCGAAGTAGATAGAAAATGGGCTAAGTGACTTACGGGCAGCGGCGCGATAGCCCCCCGGTAACGTCCATGCTTGGCACATGACTCAGTGTGGCTCCGGAAGCCCCAACGAATGCCGCCTTAACACTCATCCAGGATTATATTGTCTGTGAAGCCAGCTGAGGAATCTGGGTTTTCTCTATCCTTTTGGTTACATATATTTATATATTTTATATACCAGACTCGGGGCGAGTTTAGACCGACAGGAGAACCTTCATCGGAGGTTGATCCGCTGTGGAAGATGGTTGGCGCTCCGGGTGGTCACTCGCCGTCCGCGGACCCCGAATAATGTTAGGGTCTAGGGACATTCGTCCTAATGGAAGAGCTCGCTGCTTTCTAAAGCATCATCATGCACATGTTGGGATACTCTATATTCATGCGCAAGCATAGACAATCCCTGCCGCAGGTTGTATGCCGCACTCTCGCTATGTGACCGCTGCACGACTATAGATACCACACCATTCATGTTCGAAGCCTATAACTGACCTGGGATATGTAAACTGTCCGCTTTCCTAAAGAATGACTCAAGCTGATTTATCTGCGTTTTGAGAGCTGATATGTTTATGGGACGGTTAGACTGCCAACTGTTCGGGACTCAACAAACACTCATCTCCTCCCGTGCATTTACCTGTTGCAGTTGTAATATACTATGTCACGAAACTTCATTGTTGCTTTTTATACCTTTTCTTTATTCTTCATAAAGAAAAGCACAGTGTTATAAATTGGCAGCGCATGTTTACTTGACCTCCTTCTCGACAGTCATAGTCCACGGGGGTCAGCGCGGTCAAAGGATCCTCTGGAGATGGTTTGACAATCACAGTGCACCCCGCAGAGAGCTGCGCCCACTTTACGCAGGATCATCCTATCGACATGTAGTCCTCCGCTGGTGGGTACATGGAGCGGCGATGCTTTAGGCAGGGCATAGTGCTTAGGGTAGCTGAATGATAATGTCCACGATTCTGGTCAGTAGTCATCGAAAAAAAGGCTTGCGCCAGACAAGGTTGTTAAATGCAGAAGGGGACGCGGAGCAGCGAAAGAATCAAGTTGACGTACCTAAAATATGTAATATGATCCACGGCCGACAAGATTGAAGTCGACGGTCACGATTGAGGGTTATCGCATAGGACACGAAAGTAAATTATCCCTTAAATATGAACGACACGAACGACTTGGAGCAATTAGGATACTTACAGGCTCACATTTCCACAGGTGGCGGAGGTAGAAGACGAAAGGTTTGAGGTCCGCTACCCTCAATGCACGACGGAACTGTTGATGCCTGTCTTCGAGAGTTCGGGGTCTGAAAACATTGAATGACGGACCTGTAGGAGAAGGCTTTTCCCTGATGTTCATCCAGCTAGACTTCCGACTTCCCCTAATCACGTTAACTGGGATGATGCATTTGTATTGCAGGGATTGCCCGGGCATGATATGCAAGGCTTGTGGGTTCCCCTTGAATTTGAGTGCTGCTGTAATAACTTCAGCTCCTTGTAGCGCCCGCTCGTCTTCTGAGTCCTTCCAGTTCAGAGCACCCAATGATCGAACGGAACCAAAACCTAAACCTGGCCGATAATTGCCGTTGGCGACGTCAATAGCATCCACAGCTGAGGGTGACATGTTCTTACCGACTCCTTGGTTAATCCTTGCTGTAAATTATGAGCCTGGCCACTGAGGTGAGCCTAGTTTAAAAACCATTGCTGATGCAACCTCTAGGAAACATCAAGGCTTCATTGTAGAATTTTACCATATTCAGGCAGTGCCCATCTTACCATCCACTCTGACTTGAGAACTTGAGTAGTAGTAGGACGATTCTCTGGTCTAGATGAGAGCATCGGCCGTAGCATGTCAACGATAGCATCCCTTTCGCTTGCGTCAAAAGGTGTCATCGCACTATCTTGTCTGGGTTGCTGTACGCTGTCCTCAAGCCGATCTTCCCAGGATCGGTATGGGTTTCGGTTTATGGGCTTCCCATCCTCAGTAAACTTATGTCGAGGCTCCTCCCATCTGTTCCACTATTTGGGCGGCAAGGTACCAAGAACGTCGACATGCTCACAGGTCATGTCGTCCTCGGTGGTGAGAAATCCTTCAAACAATGGCCGCTGAGCAAAGATAGACTATATTGTACAGGCGAGGCTCCATATATCTGATTGAAAGGATAAAGGGTTTTCTGGTTCAAACCGAGCCTCGGGAGGACGGATGACGAGGGGAGTGCGAGAAGTGTATTTCAGCTCTTTCGGGTATGGAAAAGCTTCGCCAAAGTCAGAATGCAAGATCCTGGCTTCTGCAAGCATTATTTTCTCACTTGCTTCTCTGAGCCATATGGGTGCAATGCCGTGGGATGGGACACCGGGAGGAAGTGGATTACCATCCAGATGAATGACTGGCTCTAGTTCCGGTGCCCCGTATTCTTCATATAGTTGTTCGGGTGACAGCCGATCAAAGCTAGGCGGGACTTTGAGAAGAATGTTTCCCAAATGAAGGTCTCCATGGACAAATCCTTGGGCGTGTACATAATCCACAGCAAGGACGAGCTGTGCGGCCAATGTCCGGCCTACATCAAGCTCGAATAAACGGACCCATGACCCGTCTTTCAGCGCAGATAGGCTAGCCCTCGCAGTTGCTGTGACATAGCAAGCATGCTCACCATTTGGACCGTGAATAGTGAACCTATCCAGAATTAAAGGAATCATTGCCTTCCCTAGATCCCGAGTTGCCAATCTCCCATTTCGGGTAGTCTAACCACTTTTGGAGCGGAGGCCCAGTTTTCCCTCCTGCTTAAATACTCACAAGCAGTCAAGCATCAGGTGGGAGGAATGTCATAAAATGACAGGAATATTAACATGTTAACAGGAAGTCAGAGCACTTCGACTATTTCTGCACTGACAAGTAGCCCGTCAAAAATCGTTCTTGCAGGCATACGGACCCTCAATATACCATCCTGATGTGATGGGAAGAAGGGGAACTAAGTGGCTTTTGCTGCATTGCTTAGCTGTGCTGCTTACTTTGAAGTTACAGTCTTCTAGGAGCTCTATTCTCAAGATTAGAACCCGGTAGCTGGTCTCATTGTGTCATGAATTAATCGTACTGTGCTTAACTTTCTGTTTGGTCGTTGATGGGGAACCACCAATTCGACTGCAAGAATGCTATATACAGAGCAATGGCACTATATACAGAAAGCTCATCTTAGCTTCACCTGTTGAAAGAAACAGGTTACTAGACTCCAGCACCACGGTGAGGTGTGAGCTTAGTGCTGGAGGCCCGGAGGTCATCGAAGATGACTACCAGGCACCTCCCACAGCTCGAGCAATGCTCCTCGCAAGTGGTTCATCCTCGAGGGTTTCATTGATAACACGAAGACGCGAGGTCTATGTTTATCTGGGACTCGATTTAGTAAGCTTTCCCTTTGTGTCAGAATATTATGCTCGCAATCAGGCCACCTCTGCGGAGATTGGGAGCATCCTCTGGCTCCTGGAGCTGAGCTTCCGGAGATTTACCACCCATTCCTACCTCACCACAAGGAATCGGAGCAGCAGTAGCTCACGACGATGAGGAATGCTCAATGGTCGCAGTCTAGCATGTAGACTTTGTGGTACCATGGCATCGTCGGTGGCTGTTGTTGGAAGCACAAGTTTCCCATGGCGGCTCCCAAAGTAGTTTGATGCCAGAGCGAGATGTTTCGACGAGGCTTTGAGCGGGCAGAGGGAACTTTTGGTTCCTTTTGATAGCTGTGTTGGTACTAGGAGTCGCATACACTTCCAGGTCCAGGCTGTTGGATATATCAATCTGCGCTCGTTAAACAAAGCCAACCTGAAACATTCAGCAGCAGTTGCTGGAGTGTCAGCAGATGGTTGTTCCTTATCAGGCCGCACAAAGACAGCAGGAAAGTGCGGAACCATTCCTATAGTGAACCCATTGCGACAGGCATGGTATTGGCACCAATAAAACTTCACTTGTATAAAGCGTGGCGCCGGCGCCCCTGACGTTAAGGCTGGAATCGAAGAAAGTCTGTGTAGCACTTAATCATCAACTGCCACTGACAGATCAATGGCCTCGCTGGCCTAGATAAATATTAGCATATAAACGGAAAACGGAAGTTATCGAGCCGTACTAGCTAATAGAGGAAAGGTTGCTGTTACTGTCACTTCGTGGGCGCACGCTGGGTTCATCCTGAGCCGGTCACTGTAGGCTAGTGTGACAGACTTGGGAGCATTCAGCGGACGAATGCTACTTTTCGAATCTCACCTAGGCTGTGTTTAAACCAATCGGAGAATGATACCTACATCGCCTAAGGAACTAGCGAACCACCACTTCGCATCCGCCTTCAGTCACAGCGATCTCCGAACAGGAACTTGCCAAATTGCGTGGTCTGCTAAATATTAATAAGGAAGCCTCAAAACATAATCAGCAGGGCCCGTTAACATACTTTCTGTGTCTTGTATATCAGTATACTGGAGTAGTAGCTCTTCAAAACTCCTATGATGTGCGTATGGCAAAATATTACGAATGCGAAAGGACATGCAGCATTTACAGAACAAGGCTTGCCTGCAGTGCAATGGATGGTTTTTGATTGGAGGTTTTCATGGTGAAGTGAGCTGTAGTAAAAATGACAATAAACAGTCTCACTCTTAAGGCGTGTGGTTTTCAGCTGTGAGCACACCCTTTGCTTTCTCAGTTGCAGACCTCCAGCCTTTATCATGTCATCAAGCAAAAACAGATACATGGGCGACAGCAGTAGCACGCCGATTTTATGGTTCCCACTTTTTGGCGGTGGTGCGAAGGCATGACATGCACCAATATTTGGTGATAGTGCGGTATTAAAGTATAATACCACTGGACTAAAAAGGTGTCCGGACGTTAGTCCTATCAGTCTAGGGTCTTATATTTTTTTTTCAACATGCGGCGAAGGCCCAGGAATGACCCTAAAGGAACATTAGCCGTGATAACACAGAATATTTAAAGAGCTACCGTACCATTCCCTGTGCAGCATTATCTGCTGGTCTATCAGCTCATACCATTTTTCCGTCGTTGAGCATGTCTCCAGGCAATCCCAAAAGTCCTTGAATGCAGCATCAGCTTCCTTGAATTGTCGGTGTATGAAAACTTGTTTAGATGTTCCTATCTCGCCTGTGAAGGAGGCTGTGCCCTGCCAAATCCAGAATAGTAGTGTCACCCGCAGTTGGCGTTGGAGCATCCCATTGAGGTGATAATGTTTCCCTGCAAAAGGTTAGCTGCAAATCTCTCGCGTAAAGGAAAAAGGGGGGTAAACGTACCGCCCAGGTGGGCGCGGACCAGATGTTCTTGTGATGATGCCAAAGTCGCCATGGTTTGGGAGGCAGTTGGCCTAGGTGCAGATGTACCTTGGCATACAGCATGAGACACCAAGACAGTGCAAGGAGGAGACATGAGATGGGATTTGAAATTTCCACTTTGAACTGCATTTTCAACCCCGGTCTTGCGGCAGGGATGCTCATCAACCGGAAATCAAGTTCCCATGCTAGACAATTCGCCAGGCCAGCAATGAATTGTTATCGGCCGGTGTCAGAAGCAGCCTGGAGGAGTGGATTGATATAGCAAAATTAAAGTTTATAAATAACAATTAATCAGCAGAAGTAAGCTGAATGACTTTGCCTTAAGATAGGTGGAGATGGGAAGAATAAGGAGAAGGGGTAGGAGACAGAAGAGATGGGAGAAGAGGTAGCACAAAGCCCATTCACTACCTAGTATTTCACTACCTAGTATCTTGGGACAATATTTATTCACTATCCATTAGCATATCCTCCCAGCAGTGAATGATGGATCATATTTACTAGTTTTATATGCATATAGTTGATCTATATGCCGTAGATGTGTTCCTGCTGTCCTCTGCTCAGAGACACCACTAGCATCCATATTACAGGAAGCATATACCCGCGTAGTGAGACATTAACTAGGCAATCCTTTGATATCTGATCCATTTCTGGAGCGTACTCTCTCAGTATATTATTCCCATAATCCATATCAGTTGAATAGAATATCAAAAAGAATAGTTCTAGCTCCAGAGAAAGCACCTATGGCGTGGATTATCAGGTGGTTAGGATTTAGACATATCCAGCCACTAGCGTAGGGATTTATGACAGGATCGTCTGGCCTTTTATAGAGAAAGGTTGGCATTGAATTATTAACAGCCCTAAGGAGTCACACTGCTTTAGTTTATTAATGTAACCATCTCCTCTTTAGCAAACTGGTGTTTTGAACTCATAAATGGCATTTTTCTTTCTGGCTGTGTTACTGCTTTCTTGATGCCCTCTAAGACATCAAGGCAAACAAACCAATAGATTACCCAGCTTATCTAGCACAACTGCCTGCACATTGGCATCTATGTCGGTCTTATCACTCTAACCCATAAAGGTACTTACATAGAATCTATCTGTACCCACGATACTAGATTCAGTTAGTAGCCATGAGCTCTGCAAAAGACTGTGATTGTTTAGGTTCTCAGCTGTAAATAACATCATCCCCCTCTAGCTTTCAGTTGTTTGCTGAAACTGAGGGAGCCTTTAGATTCCATGATGAATTGGAGCAACTACACTGATTTCTTAGAGCAGAGTGACAGAGAAGTTTATACTAGTCACTCTGTCCCTATTGATGTTGTCTTCCTCTTATGGGCTTTTGCTATCTGTTAAAAATGACTAAGTAGGTTGACAGGGCAGCTAAATAATAATTCAACAAGCCCTAGACTGTAACTGGTGCTTCTATGATGAGCCTGAGAGATTTGGCCGCACAATAACTCCGCCCATTGTCCTAGTAGGAACTAATTATTTTAGGAAACCTTCAAAACATTAGCAGTGAAGTCTTAAAACCGCTTTAGTATGACATAGTAACATACTTGTGTGTATATTACTGTCCTTCCTTTGTAAATCTGTCAATTAGAGCAAGGAGAGCTTCAGGATCATTGCCCATGTGGCTTGTCCTGTTTATAGAAATAATGCTAGATTATCCCAGGCATATCTGGACATGCCGGCGGCTGTTTAGTCAATGTTGGGCGCACTGAAACCACTAGGCTAGAAAAAAAGTTGCCAAGATAACTAGTTACATAGTATAAATTGTAGTGCAACAGATATCCAACAGCAAATGCTAACTTAATGTATAAACAACAAGAAAGACTTGCCGCAAACCAGCTCGTAAAGAACATGGCGGACGCAGTATTGTTCATCAATCCTGAAAGTGCCACCAACTTCGGAATCACAATTCCAAACACTGTTGGTGGAGGCGAGGGCCATTCACTCTGACTAGCAGACATATAAGAGTAAGCCACGTGCAAAGTCCCAAACAAACGCCTCCTTTCAAGCGTATCAACGTTGATGACAGTAGCCCTAGCTTGGTCGCTCTCGATATCGGCATGGAGGACGGGGGAGATATCCGTCAAAATGAGTCTTCTTGATAGTGGTAATATGTTGGTGATGCCAATACGACCGCTGAACTTTATCTAAAGCGTCAACAAACTGCAATAGAGGCTGAGGGTGTCGCAAAAGATCAGCAGTCACCCTCTAATCAATGCAGGGTCTAAGGAAATGTTGGATCACTGATCTGATTGATGAAATTAACTACATACATGGATAAGATAGGCATAGCTAATGTAATTGCCCAAGTACGAGGCAGTTACTTGGAGCAATATATGAAGAATGCCATCCGTCGCAGCATATCTCCCACACCCTCCGCATCTTGGCAGCGCTATATCCGAGTACTAGTTCGCAACTCTCCAAGTGCTTCCCATGGAAGTTGGATCAATATACTAACCTGTAGTAGCGGGTGAGATGCGCCCGTGTACCATGGGATGATCGACCTGATATAGAGCACGTTAAGTCCAGTCGTTAGGTATTGGAACGCAGGTCTGGCTAATTAGCTGAGTTCCTCGTCTGCGACTTCATGCCACTCATCGAGGGCATTCGGCTTCACCGAACCACTTAACGCAAGCACACGATTCAGGACCCACTGCATTTCAATGATCCGTGTATCCGGGAGGGGATAATTTTGCGGATCATGTGTATTAAGAGTGATTGTCTTACCGGAGAGGAGTGGACTATCATTGCAGACATCATGTAGAGCAATACCGTACTCATATGGGTTGAGATCTGATGGGAGGTGCGGGATAATACTAAAGTCCACATTGTCTTTTTCATCTCGCTGCAGCCACCAAAGCTTAAGTGAGAGCCACATGCCCTCTGGATCTTTGTCCACGGGCTCAAAGGCAATATATCCCTTCGTGAATAGTAGATATGCATCCGGACTGAGAAGCACGAGATTTTCAGGCTTCTCAGGCCCGGAGACATCTCCATAAATGGCGTTATACCATTCATCCACCTTCTCATCACTCCAAACTTGTCTTAGTCCCTCAAAAAATTGTCGCATAACGTCCGTATTCTCGTCACTCATCCAAACCGGATATAAGGGGTATGGCTGGCAGATGTCCTTGCTATAGTTTGTGAGAATGCACACTTTATCGCGGTCCTGACACTAGGATGCCATAAGATCAGTACTGGGTGGGTTGCAATGGATTATGAAGGGGAAATAGCCTACTCCAACCTCTGCAGATTTTTTTCTAAGCCTCTTCCCATTGGGCGATTTCATGTATTCCCCTGATCCTTTGCGCGAGTCAACAGCTTCCTCCTGTCTGTCCTTTTGTTGACCTGGGTAGAACACACTGTTAGCTGAGCATAATGATGGGAACTGGATTATTGCTGACATCTTTGATCTATTCTGCAATCGTACTCAATAATATACTCTAACATGGCACGAAGTCCCAAAGCATCATCCGGGAGATGCCTATCAACCAAATGTTCGAGTTTCTCGATGTCTGTGAGCCATAGGCACCAGGCGCGTAGAACCAGGTTGACCGTCTTGGGGATCAGCATCTTGGTCGCACGATGAACTTCTGCGTACAGTCTTGATCTGCTTCACTTTAATTTGGGACACATCAAAGTTACATCAAGAAGGTACTGCTATTGCATCACAAGTTAATCCAGCACATCTACATTTGGAACTCAAAACCTGTCCAATTGGAACAGAATGCAGAGGACTGTGTTTAGCCTGGAATGGAGTTGACAATTAGAGTCCAATAAAAATTACAGCTTTCGGACATTGGCAAGGTTCATTCCATAATAGCCAATCTAGCAGCCCAGGCACCATGCAGGTCATATTTAGCCATCAATTCCTGAGCAATTAAGCTATCATTCTATTGAGAGTTACGGCTCTGTTGTGTAATTACTAGTGGTGCCTCAAAATCTCCCCCTAGGCCGACTGGGTCATACAGTGGATATTAAGGAAAGGAGTCCGTAGACTAGGCAACTAACCTAGACAGTAAGACAAGCCCAAGGGCAGTTCTACTCCGTAGACCAGCAAAATACCATAATAGACTTAGCCAAACATCCAGCTGCTGGCCATCTTTACTGGAAAAGAAAAAGAAGAAAGAAAAATTGACCTATCTGATATAATGGCATCCCATTCGCCCATAAAATATAGTCAGGGCTTCTTGTACTATAATATGGGACCCTCCATTCTCATTCTACAACTACCTCTTCAGTGCACTGAGGACAGTTACTAGAATGAATTTTTGGCCAAGCTGTCGGCAGGTTCGAGTCAAGCAATATCCTCTTTTGTCAAAGTAACTGATGTCCTTTAGTTACCCTATTTCTTTGTTACATCGCACGGTTTCTGTTGGCCTAATCTGCCATTGTGAATTTTGGGAAGATTCTCGGTTAATTTTCATCAGTTGGATCACAACCTGCTGTTGAACACATCTAATGAGTCCAGGTCATAGTGCCATCATTATCCAGACTTACTCCATATTGAATTTTGTAGTGGTATCCGCCAGCCCTACTACAGTAAACTGGGTCTCCGCCCTAGAAGTGGCTATACCATCCAGAACAGGAGATGTTTGACAACTTGGGCATTCACATAGTTGGCTGCACGGTATGTTTGTTTCTTCATCCTCACTATGTACCTGGATCTAATCAACTCCACACCTTCTCCATCGTACAACTACACTTCCTAGAGTGACGTGTACCTTTCGTTCTCCAATCATATCTGAATAGCTGCTCAGATAGCTATCTGGGTGGTTTCAACTATTATTGCGAAAACCTTCCTCTTTCTCGACCACTAGTAACAGCTTGACTGACGTCAACCAGAGCACAATCAACCTCAAACAGAGCTGTTGAAAAATTTAAGACCCTAGACTGATAGGACTAATGTCCGGGCACCTTTTAACTCTAGTGGTATTATATTTCAAGAAGGGCTCACTCGCATCTAAACTCTTACTTCTGATTTACTTTGATACCATCGCTGAAAACCTCAGGGAGACAGCCCGCGCCAAAAGGATAAGGTGCTTTAAAACTTGTTTCGCGGGCTTTTGGCTTGCCAATAGCTAGAAATTAAAAGCATTGGGTGATAAAGAGCCTTTCTTCATTATTGCCACTTACTGATCTCCAAGATTGATTGACTACAAACTAAGAGATGTCAGCAATTCTCCAGCCCCTATCATTATCTACAGCTAATAATGTTCTATTTAGGGCAACAAAAGGACAACGATGCTTAATCAAAAGCTTCATCTGCTCCAGCAGACACCAGTCAAGACGGCGAAGAAGACCAGAAAAAACAAACCGTTGCGGAAGAAGTAAGCTATACCTTCCTGTGGACCAATCTAACACCTACTTGATGTCTAGGATCTATTGCATCTGCCTTAGTACTAACCACATATCATCCTAGTGTTGTTTGCGCGATCAGACCTGCATTCTAACGAAGTGCAGAATGGACATATGCGAGGCATACCATTCATACTCTTATTAAACGAATGGCAAGAATACCAAAGGAGTTAAGCTATTCTTCAACACTCTGAGACAGTTTTGGAATGATACTATACCCCGAGGGGCACCGTCTTCGAGCCTGTGGTCAGAGATCCAGAAGGTAACTGGCTCACAGTTTGGTTTTGGTGGCTGAAGCAACATGGGCATGCAGGGGCTGTCAACTTCAGTGTTATCCTGCAACTCCCATGAGATCTCCACCAATCCGATTTTGGTGTTGCTCTGCATGATATCCGCAACGGTTATGCATTGCTCTCTGGTGAGACAGTGAGGCTGAAGAGCCATGATTTGGAGAATTCTCCACTCCCAGATACGTGGATCATTGGAATACAATGGATCCTGCATCACATGCCTGTGTTAAGTGGGATTACGGAACGATAGGGCGTATTCCTCAGGACATGGTGATGAAGCTTACCATCCTTCGAGACCTGTACTACTTGGATAGCGACGAGACTGGAAGAACACTTCAGTTGGACCGTCCGAGTAAGGACGATAGTTACCAGGACAAGGAGGGGGAGGAGGATGGCAACAGGGAGTAAGAGGATGACGAAGTGGATGATGAGACTGAGCCGGGAAGTGTTAATTGTAACTACGGAACCAAAGGTCCTCAACCACGATGACAATGAGGGCGATGGAGACCAGGCCGAGGACTCAGCTAATTACCCAGGCCTGAGTTGCAATCCGGAATGATTGTATTCGATAAGTGTGTCTAAGTATGGCTGTTAACGCGCTCGATCTCACATCAATCACCCGCTGACACATGGGAATTCTTTATGCGGACCACTGTCTTCACATGGATTACCTTTTGCTTTCCAGGCACTATTTCCACCACTCCTGGGTCTGCCCTTATAAGTTATGACCCAGAGTGAGATGACCCCAGTAGCAGCAGGCTACGACCTAGAAGCGTGGGATATTTGGCCATACTCTACTAGTAAACATGAGTCATGTATATCTCATTTGTGACCCTCTATTACGAGCTTGCCTTATGTAATAATGGGCGTCTTAAAGTATGTACCATAGCTTTAATAACTCTGATTAGCTCCGCACATTCTAATGATTCTATTCTGGGGACGCGTGTTATGATGTCACCATGTGAAAAGCATAACTTGTGAACTGATAGCATAAATCTGTAAAGTATAAGCTGGACAGTGTTGCTATTGAGCAACAAGCACAATCACAACAATGGCTACCTCCGTTCATGATCCAGGATTGATTATGCTATTGTTGCCTGCTCGACCAAATATATAAAGTTTAGATCAGTTATGACATGTGGCTGAAACTGATCCACTGACGACGATGTGCAGCTGATGGCAGTTGACTCTCGGCGTGATGACCGCGAGATGACGGCATTGCTCCTTGCCACACTCCAGAGATACCTGAACTCTCCCCGGCTTCTTGACGTAACCCCCAGACATGAAAGTGAGAACATGCGCTATAAAAGGATTGATCATTCATCTTAAGTTCATTTGGACCAATCTATACTCCACAGCGAATATCCATTTCAGTTCAAATACAGAACGTCACAAATCTTACACAAGATGTCCAACATGATACATAAGGTGAAGGAGGCCCTGACTGGCCACCATGGCGACTCCCACACAACGAGCCATGGGCACCATGACTCTAGGGCCGCCGACAAGGTCGATCCTCGGGTCGATAGCGACCGTGGTATGTGCGCCCGCGTTCAATATTAACAAAAGGCTCGGACTAATCCTTCTCCTTAAGACAACCGCGCTCGCCATGAGGCCATGGGAGGTACTGCTGGTCCTCATACCTCTGACACTGCCAACAAGCTAGACCCTCGGGTAGACAGCGACAGAGGTATGCTTTTTTTCCATTACTGATTCTGTTGAAATCTAACCGTTGCAGACAACCGTGGAAACACCACTAGTGGTACCTATGGTAGCAGCAACACCTACGAATCCACTAGCAACACCTACGGATCTAGCAACACTTATGAAAACAGAAGCAACACTGCTGGTCCTCACGGATCCAACATTGCCAACAAGCTCGACCCACGGGTTGGCTCCGACGCGGACAACCGTGGCCTGGGTACTGGCACTGGCACTACCAGTGGCACTGGCGCCTTCGGCTCCGGAACTGGAACTGGAACTGGAACGACAGGCTACGGCACCACTTCCTCAAACGTTGGACCCCACGACTCCAATATCGGCAACAAGCTCGACCCTCGTGTGGACAGCGACCAGGACAACCGCGCTCGTCGCCAGGCTATGGCTGGCAGCAGCTACACTGGCGCTGGTACTGGCACCGGCACTGGAGCTACGGCTGGTCCTCATAGCTCCAACATCGCGAACAAGCTCGACCCTCGTGTCGATTCCGACTTGGACAATAGCGCCACCATGGGAACTCAGCGTGGTTTCTAGGCGGCGGCTAATGGATGGAAATGATATTTTGATAGTGCTTAATCCTTTATGATGGAATAACTTTGATACCATGAAATTGCACGATTTGATGATACTATCATTTCGGCTTTGTATTGTCAACTCGATATTCTGCTGCAATGTTAACTTTTGTCTATCCATTATATGATGTCTCATAAAAAGAGGTAGTTTTTAGTCGCTCATCCTAGTGGCGAAGTAATCGCAGGAATGAGCATCAGCAGTGACTTCGTGCTGTGCTGTTTTACGATCTGTATTATCACAGTACAGGATGGCCCTAAGACTTTACTGAGCATTAAGTTACATTGAATGATATCATGCACAATGGTGAGTCCCATGCTTTCATATTGTACTACCACTAACACAGTATTGAGTAGCGACAACACCAAGATATCCTCGTCGATCGACAGTATCCCGCCCTCAATACAACCCCGACAAGCTCCCTCAACTATACGCCGCTATGGCCTTATCAAACGCATCCGCAATCTGCTTATTGATCATCGGCGCGAGCTGCGCATACAACGGCGCCAACTTCGCCGCAACTGCATCCCCAAGCTGCCCCGACAAATCCTTCTGCTGCTGCAAATCGCCCTTAACCAGGAACGCCAGCGATCCGATCCCCAGCAACCCCGTATCGAACTTTGGTTTCTTCGCGACGATATTGTTCAGCGTGGAGAAGATCTGCGGCTGGAGGTTGATGAATGCAGTTGCGACGGTGAGCGATTCCGCGTTCGTGAAGTTGGCGGACGCCTGTGTGGTGGAGATTGCGTCGCGGAGGTCGCAGGAGAGCTTGACGGATTCGACTTCGATCTTGAGGGCTGTGAGCGTGCCTTGGATGCCGCCGTCGTAGGAGGTGACGGTGTTGTTGAGGACGACCATTTGGCTGGCGATGCTGTTGACGGCCTCGACGACGGCGGTGGCGTCGCGTTTGGTGATTGTTGCGGTTGGGATGGCGCTGGTAAAGGCCGTGGCCGCGAGGAGGGGGAAGAGGAAACGCATCTTCACTTCAGGTGGTGATGTTGAGATGATGTTTACTGCCTGTGTTTGTTGAAGAAGTTGACCAGGGGAATTTATACCCTGCACTGCATCGTGACCTCCCGGTCTTCATGATCTTGCAAGAACCCCGATGTCTGTGCCCAATTGCGCAGGTTCTATGAATTCTTCCCCCAATGCTATAACAGGATTATTGGGACTATATTGTACCCCGCAAAAAGAAAGCGAGATGCGATATTGCAGACAGAGGTCCGAACGAATCATGCTGCCTCGTGGCTGAAGTGCCGATATAACCCCACATGTGAAGGGCGGGATCCTCCCGAGGCTTACTGGAAAAGTGAAACACTTTGCCTAGAACAGCAAGCTTTGCGATTATATCAACTGTTAAACCCCTGTCAAGATGCTGTGGGTGGCCTCATAGCCGATTCTTTCACCTCGGATAGGTCGATGACTCTATCTTCAAGATGGAATCCTTGTGACCCGGTGGTCGAGTCTTCCACCGGACTACCATTAGTGATCCGCAAATCGAGTGAATCCGTGCAGACTCGGGCTAGATGCTCCATCACAATTCCAACCCCACAGATAGTCAGGTCCAAGGTTCTTTAACTGAGCCTATCTGAGCCGCGGTATCAGTTCTCCGTACGATTTTTAAGACGTCAGCTCAGTAAGAGAGCTGTCGGGTGTAGGCCTGACAGACGAATAATTTCACTGAGCAGCATAGCACGTAATCCATTGAATTAATGTCCCTGCAGAATATTAACCGTCCCTCTCGATAAAGTCGAGACAAGCGAATATCATCAAAAGTACCTAAGAACCTTGGTCCGTACTCGGCCCAGCGAGGACAGGGGGGAGACAACACCCATAGCTTGCTGGTCGACCTCGGCCTCAGCTTGGCCACCAGCTGCCTCGCCAATGTCATCATTCGCCACTATGACTATGGGCTTTAAGAGGTAGGAAATTAGTCTCAGAATTGTAGGAGGGCTTTGAGTATGTTGTTACACTTAAGCCAGGGATATCGTATGCTCCTGGAAGATCGACCACACCTTCTGATTGCTCCGCTGCCCTCATCAGCCACGGAGTAACATAAACGGGGGAGGCCAAAGGTGCTGTATCTACCCTCGGAAGAAGTCGTCGTTTTTAGGGCGAAGGAAGGAGGGTAAATGCGTTGAATTCTTCCCAACTTTCGACCCTGTTGCGGTCGCTGGACCAGAACCACTTCGTAAAGACTCTGCGGTGCTTTTGCGGGGATTTGTCGACAGCATTGGCTTCGCTTCCATAATCTCATTATCAGCAAGAGGCCAGTTGAGAACGGGACCACCTTCTTCGATTGCTGCAAGTAATCCTCCCTTTTCGAGAACCGGTCTATCCTGATTAGTATGCGCAAATACGAAGGGGGAAGCAAGCTCGTACGTGTCAAAACGCGGATCCCAAGAGCGTATTGAGATCCAAGGGTTCGAGGAGCCGCTCTTGCAGCTGACGTGCATTGCAATGTCGTTTCCTCTGGTGGGGTTCGTTTATACGAGCAAGACCGAGGGCGGTTGCTTCGAGGAGCGACGATTCTGGTCTGATCGAATTTATCAAAATGAGCTGCTTACATGCTTCGACACACCGTTGCGATAAGACAGTCCTTCGGGTTATGTCTATATGCAAGACATACCAACAGTACTGTCCCTATATCAAAGGCCGAGAGTAAGTATATTCCATACGGAAGATGCCACACTGGCTGGCTGCACAAGCATACGGCGGAGACAATCCACCGCAGCCTGCTGGATGACCTCAGCCTCGGCCTAGTCAGTCCGCATGGACTTTGTTGCGCAACCGGAGTGGCCTCTGTCACTGGTGTTGTCTGCGCTACCGACTGTTCCTCTGCTACACTTCCTTATGATGAAGTACGGACCGATGAAGATACCTGCGAGGGAGTTGCGAGCGCGGTGCTAGATAGCTGAGAGGACTGTAGCCGAGGGGACCGTTGAGAAACGCATGAAAAGTCCACAGCATATTGACTTCCAAATTCCCCTTGTTTCTTCGAGCGGAATAGTCATGCATACTACATGAAACCATCCCTTGTTCCATTCTTGCCGAGACGATAGGAGCATCTGCGCTGTTTGAGCCAGCCATAGCTAATGACATCAAAGTAAAGATGATAAGCAAGGTTTGAAATGTACAAATAGGGAATTTGAGATGATTTGAGCTTTAAGGGTATGAACCTATTGTAGAAGATGTTGAGAGGTAGAAGATTATTCCATTGTGCAAAGAGGTAATCTTCCCTCTAATAAAGTCTCGGTCCATCCTTGGAATATTCACTAGCAGCCTTGCTAACAGAAAGTGTATATTGCTTAATGAACAGAATAAAGTGAATCAAAATCTCCTGCTGCTGCCTCTAGGATAAGGGGTGAATGTTAGACCCACTATTTCCACAATGATATTTTCGTAAATTGAGAATAAACCATGAGATAGTCACTCTTAGCGACTGGTTTACTAATAAAGTACGGCTCTCGATCATGGTGTATGAGCCAACCTAGGCACATTATGTTGTTTCAAAGGTAGTCCGATCATTCCAAGATTCGGTTTCCAGCTCCCTTACTCATTCCAGTAGCTTAGTCTCATAAGGTGCTCTGCTTCAAGAGAAACAATGTGTCAAGAATGGGTGTCCTTGAGGCAAGGAAACCAAGGCAGCAAACCGAGACAATATAATCCTATTCTCCATCTAAACATTCTAAGTATGTAAAGAATAAATGAAACAACCAATCCAACCGGACAAGGATAACGCATCCTTACCGGGTCTCAGGTTGCGTCTGAGTCTCAAGCTGAGTCTCCATCTGACCCTGACTATGACCCTGAACCTGTCGAAGTAGAGTCGGCGGAACCGGCTCATGTTCCCACCACTGCTGCTTGAAGAATGCCTCATCAAACCGCGATTCAACAGCCGGACGTATCCTCCGTCTTCCTGCAAACGGGACGTCGCCATACATATCATAAAAGCACCCCTGAATACTCATATCCTCCACAAAATGAAGGTACCCCAGCTTCTCTGCGCAGTCACGACCATCCGTCTCCCTACCCCGCCAGCAGAACTTCAGTCGTCTGTCCTTCTGAAATCGGATGGGTGATTCCTGAAACAGCATGATTCCGCGGTAGACGCCCATGGCGAACATGCCCCAGACGCAGCTCTCACCTCGATCAACAAGAAGACGCATCCTCAGCTTGCTGGCTTTGCGCGACCAGTTGTGTTTCATGGTGGGGCTGGAGATCTCGTAGCTGCCACAGACGACATCGAGGAACTTGTCCTGGTCGTGGCGGGCCCAGGAGCGCTGCATCGCAAGGGGGGTTGCGTGGAATCGACTAATGGTGCTTGGGGCCCGTTGGGACTGCTGAGTGGGTTCGTCTGGTGGTGGCGAGGTGTGTGGTGTCTCTGCTGGTTGACGGGCAGGAGAGGATGGGTGCACGTCCGTGGTGACCTCGTCCTGGCACTGACCTTCCTCCTCCTGGTCCTCCTCGCCGTCCATCTGCATAGTCTCATCATTCACGACCTGCGATTCCGGCTCAGGAGAAAGCGCAAGCAGCACCAGACGCTGTGACTCCGGCTCCTTCGCTCTATCATGCTGAAGATAATTCCAGTCTGCGACGAATGTCTCAACCGGCCACGGGACCATGGGCGGTCCGACCTCCCGCACGGCCTTGAAGTCGCACTTGTCGTTAGGGAAATTGGCAACGGCCATTCCCTTGAAGCAGCCAGACACAGGGCCCTTCCCGCCCAAGGTGATTTCTCCCACTGTGATACCCTCGTTGTCGTATGCGACCTCGGGCTCGTTCTCGCAGACACCTCGCCACGCGAAGGAGTACATGGTTTTGGTGTTATCCCGCGGCCCCGGATCGATGAGCATCAGTCCCTTCCACACGCCAATGTCGAAGCAGCCCCACAGATGGTCGTAGTCCCAGATGAGGGTCATCCGACATTCTTGGTGGGGGAGCTCCCTGATGTCAAGTCGGTACGTGCCCTGGAAGAGTTGCATCGCAATGACATCTGCTTCGGATATCGACAGGTTGCACAGGTAGTCGTTGTGCTTGAATGAGACTGGAGCGGGAGGGATTCGCCGGTTGGGATTTGCATGAGGACCATTGAGTGGAGTGATGGTCGTAAGACGATGGAACATGTCTGGCAAAAACTCCTCGTCGGTGATAGAGCGGCTCTGGCTCGGCTGTTGGAGGTCCATGATCGGTGTAAGACTAATTTGAGCATTCTCGCCAGTCTGAGTAACTTCAGATAATCTCTTCTTCTTTTTGTTCTTCTTCCTTTTTCTGCGTGCTTCTTGGGTCTCGGGGAATTGGCCCTCTGGGCCTACTGCTTCGCCTTCCCCATGAAGCTCGTGAAGCACAGAAATCTCAAGCGAGTCCACAGTGTCGGACATGAGCTCGACCTTTCGTTTGTTCATTGTGAGAGGAAACTAATGAATGACAGAATGAGATAATGAGCGACAATATGGAAAAGAGCGAGCGAATGAAAGGAGAAAAAGTGATGAAGGCAAAAGGAGGAAGTGAATCTTTCTTGTCTCCAGAAAATGCAGTCGTTTTTATAACATAACTTATTGTCGTTCATGACCTCCCCTAATATTGTCCCCAGTCTGAATGATCATTCATAATACCAAGCCAAAGGGTAATCGATGTATCACAACTGTCGTCGATCAGTACCAACCACCTGTCGAACTCCAATGGGCACATTCTAGTCAACTTCGTATGGACATTTACATTCTACTGTAGACAGGTAAGTTGTGATACATATAAAGCTGCTAGGACAAAAGGAACTGACAATGAAGCGCAGTGTACACTGCCACTGTGGCGGCTGAATAGTGAAAGAGTACGCCATCTTGATAATCGAATCTGAGCAGAAAAAAGAAAAGGGTTGGGGGGTTGAAACATCACAGGCAGAACTAGTAAGGACCATCAGGAAAAGTGAGGATTTCTACAAGTAGGGCTCCTTGCAATTAGAGATGTTGGGTAAAGGAGAAAAGCTCAACAGTTTTTTCACCCTGACAGGGCATGCTGGACGAAGCAAAAAAGCAACGTGCAGGTTATGAGACACGGGGAAGAGGATATGACAGGTGGAGTGACTCGCGGCCTTGACTGCAGCTGAATTCTCAGACCTTGCGAGAACAACTTTCATGTACTTCAAGGGCCCTAATATAGACACACCTTGATATAAGTAGTTAATATCAAAAGCGACTTGCTGTAATGGTCTTTCTAATATAGCATAGTTGCACACACTGCACTTTCCCTAGTGTAGTAAATTCAAAGCGTGTTATTGAGGTAACCAGATATATAAGTAAAGCTATGATTTTAAGATAATACTGGGTGACTCGGTCAGATTAGCCTAGTAGATAATTATATAGGTATATTATGGATGATTAATCGAATTAAATTCGACATCTCTACTAGTCAGCATTTGATATCGATACTAGATGATACTCAGATTTCAATCTGATAACAATACTAGATGATATTCAATATCAATACTAGATGCATTCTTGGATAGGAGAGAATAGAGCCCTCTTCTATCTATAGGTAGTCAGACAGGGTACACTACCTACAGGGCCTAGGCCACGATAGTGCCTGGTGCTTCTTGCCTGGCGCTTCTTCCATTCCGTTCCCAGAACGTAGTGCTCAGATTTGCTGATTATTGAGTTATTTATAGTGAATCCTGACTTAGTAGCACATCCCAGGTACCTTGGGAGGGGCCGCGGTGCTTATATTGACGCTCCTCGGGCGGAGGGAGTGTCGATCAGTAACTCGATAATACGAGAAGCCACCGTGGCCACCAGCAAAGTTCTCTTCTCCTGGGGAACATGTTGACAAAGGAATACTAGTAAGTGTTGCCTGCTAGGCTCCACAATACCTTCTGGTAGTTAAACAGAAGGATATCGCCTCGGTCTCAGGACGGAAAAGCAAGAACTGGATTTACTGAGAGCCAAGATGGACAGTAAGCTGCCCATCCAGTTCTGCACGCCAGCGAGGCTGACTTAGGGAGAACTCTCAAAATGGATCTTCGGCGAGAAATACCATCGCGTCCTACTCCTGGGAGAAGACAGCTGCGGCAAGACAACCTTCCTCCGCCGCCTCACATTCGGCGAAATCGGAGAGCATGAGCCGCTCCCGACGAGAGACTTTGACATCGAGACGACGAACTACCCTGCCACCTACAAGTGGAGTATATGGGAATTTCGGAGTATGCTACTTGCACTTTTCCGTCTTCCGTTTTCTGTTTTACATTTTATACCTTGGTTTGGTAGATGCTGACCGACAAGCATCAGTCCGATGCTGGCCCTTGATATGGCGGGAGCTTGCGCCGCACACTTTGGTCCTGTGGTTGCATGATTGCTCTACTGAGGACGATTGGCCACCATGGAAGTTTCGTAGCTTGCTAGAACAAATGGTGGAGAGAGGATGTCGGTATATCTGGGTTGGGTTGAATAAGCAAGATTCTCCAGACGTCTCGGAGGAGTCGGTTCAGGAGGCGCGACGGAAGTATGAGGAGGAGTTTGCGAAGTATAAAGATGACCTGTCGTGGAAAGTACTGACGCATAAGCTGAGTGCGAAGACTGGGGTAGGGGTATCTGAGGTCCTCAAGGACATCTACCAGGCCGTGAAGAGGGCGAATCTGGAGCCTCCAAAGGAGGACAAACAAGATAAGACGGGGACCGTCATAAGCGACTCATCAGATGAAAAATTAACTACTGAACAGCTGCAACGCCGAATTGAGAAGGAGGTTACTGGCGACACGATCGACCCGGACGCATTCTGGACATCCTTCCTGGAGGGAGACCTGCCGGCGTGGACCCATTACACCTATCTGAAAGCGCTCTATTTCGTCATCCTTGAGTCGGCGAAGAAGAAAACCTTCACAGAGATAGCAAATGATTTTAACATTCACCTCATCCGACTGAGAAACATATCCCCCCAGCTATTTAACGACAGCGAGACACCGAGTGCCTACGTCCATGCACCATTCAACATATGCCTGGCCACATTCTGGACTCTACAACTCCAACACGGTATCCGGGAATATCGCATGCACAGCATGAGCTCACATCTTCCATCTCGAGAAGAATTCCCCCAAGTCCTCCGCCGCTCGCCATCACTGATGAGCACGTATCTCTGGAAAAGCTATTACTCCTTCAATCCCGTCTCCAGACCACGGGACTATTGGTCAATCCCGAACTTACGGAAACTTCCAACACAGACAGATTATCTCCGCGATCCAGCGACAGTGCCTAGGAAGGACGAGGGGCCAGATAAGCTCATACGCTACGCCTTCGCTGTAATGCAGTATGTGCGGAACGCGGGGGCGGCGCGTGGGCAAGTAGTTACACAGGCGCTGGTAGCACTCCAGCAAGCTACTATGCGTGCAAGGACGGCAGATTCGACCGTTGAGACATACTCAGAGACACAGGCATATTTCTGGATCCAGATAGTCCATGCTGCGTTGCGGTCGCTGGATGATAAGAAGGGCTCGGTTGATACTTCGGAGATGTCGTTCGAGGCATTCCAGCAGACTTTCCATCTCAAACCGACTGACTGGCAGGAGTATTATTCGAAGAAATTGTGGAATAGTGTCGCTGCGCGATCGCAGTTCGTGATGCCTGATCTCAAGCCGCTGCCGAACGTCATTGCATCTCTCCCTAGCAAAGTAATTAGGAAAGCACCAGAAGGGATACCAAAGCTCCCATCCGCAGAAGAGCTTACATTTCGGGCCAGGATGGCCTGTGAGGAGTTGACGCCGACTCTGCAATCTTCAGGCCCGCCGGTTCTCAGTCACACTCACCTTCTGTTCTACCTTCACAAACGCTTCACACAAAGTGCTGAGGGAGGGACTCGAAAGAAGCTCGAGCGCCGGGCCAGAGAACTATTTAGCGAGATAGCAGGCCCGATAGTGGCTGGTGCGACGTATCGAAACTTCTGGATCCAGCAGGTTGGAGTCGCAGTGTTGAATTCGGACATTGGCAAGGGCCGCTCAACATTCCCAGAATTTATTACGAGCAACCTGCACCTGGTCTTCGAGGAGCTGCATGGGATTTATTACGGACCAGGAGTCTGGACCAGCGCCGATGCAGCGGAGAAGATCCTCGGTCCCGACAGACGAAGGATGGAGACGATCGTCAACATGGCGGACGTGAACATGTCTGCAAACACAAAATAAGTTGGTCATCCATCAAACTACTCATCCGAGACCGTGAGATAAGGGTCGAAGTCACTGTTGAGAAGGTTGTCTGGTTGGAGTTATTTGTGTTGCTGATCAGGACAGAATGGCCCTACATAGCTTGGCGAGATGTGCACTCGACTATGCGCATTAATTCATTCTTGCGCTTGAACACTTTCCCATCCAATCTGTGTGGATACCCTTTCACGCCACAGAAATGGAGCCGGTCTTAGGAGTGCAGCTTTGTATGGGAGCTGGAACGTGGTGGGTTCTGTTAGGGACTCTAGGATTGCTTTCTCCTCTTTGTGCTTTACCTCAAGTGGCTAGTTGATTTCTACTTATTTGAGCCAATGCTGGGTCTTGAATTCGGTGCTGTACATCTGCGATATAACCGCCCGTTACCCCAGCGCCATTGATCGGTGCCGTTAAGCCCAACGAGGTTCGCTCGCTTGCTTCCGGAGCAGGAGATCCTGTTGGTCTAGGGGAGATCGCTCATGGCCCAGCCTTTGTCAGTCATCGGGGGCCATTGTTACAAATATCAAAATAGCTCACACCACACGTTGGGTTGTTGTCTCGATCCAAGCCTCTCGACTACAGAGTACACCGGGGGCGAATCAGGGGCTACAGAATTAGTATGATGGGCTGACAGCAATTGACAATAGAGAATGGGATATTGATGATTCCTTAAGTTATAAGCATACAGCCGCCATGTTCCGTGGTATAGTAACCCAACCGCGCGCCTTTCTAGAGCAACTGACTGTACCCGCAATCAGCGCGGCTTTGGTCGTTACCACGGCACCTCTTTACCATCATACTGATTCAATCCCTCATTCTCCTCCCACCCCGGCACATGGATATTCAGAGCCTTTCCATTCTGAGACGGAGTTGTCTTCTGCACGATATCGAGGACTCCCTGTGCCCCGGTTGCAGGCGGGAGGTCGGCTCTTGACCCACCCATGTCTGTTTGGAGCCACTGTATCCAAAGGATCAGCATCTTCGTCGCAGGATAAAAGGACGGTAATAAAGTGAGAGTAAAGGAGACTTACGCCGGGGCTCACAGCGAGAAAGGTGAATCCCTCGCTAGCGTAATCCTGTGCGTACTGCACCGTCAACATGTTCAATGCTGCTTTGGTGATTTTATACGCCGGCGTTGGTGAGCCTTTGTAAACCGGCGCGAGAGTCATTGAGCCGAGGGTTGTCGATCTATCAAAGTTAGGCTTGTTTAGAAGCAAAGAGAGAAGAGCGTAGCACACACATACATATTAACAACGAGTTTCCTTCGTCCCTCTCGGAGCAGAGGGAGAAATGCCCGGGTGACATTATGGGTCCCAGTGACGTTTGTATGGAACGTCTCCGTCAGGTCATCCCTTCTATTCAGTAAGAGTGGCTCGATAAGTGCAGCGAAGGGGGAGGACATGCATATTCGCGATTCTGCCCATTGTATGCGGCATCACACCCGCATTATTAATGAGTACATCTAGTCCCTGCCCCTGCAGTTGACCCTGAACTGCTGTGACTGCATCATGCACACTCGCTGAGTCGGTAACATCACATTGGACCCACTTGACCCGGTCGAATTGTTGGCTGAGTTCCTGGAGGTTTGGGTGTTCTGAGCGGGATGTTGCGAAGATGGTTCCTACAGAAGAACCGGGCAGGTTGGCGAGATGGTGGGCCAGGGCGAGACCCAGGCCGCGGGAGGCGCCGGTTATGAGATATGTTGACATTACTAATTAAAAGCAGACAAAATAGATTTGATGATTGAAATTGATAGATGCTTGGAGTTTGACTGAAGCGGATGACTTGATGATCAGCTAGGAGGATTATTAATATTTGAACATTCCGCGACACCCTGATGGGCGGAATTTACGGAGAGCAGTTAAACGTCTGCCAGGACTGACTCAAGGCATCTGTAAGTTGACTGCCGGGCATCACGCCCTCGTTAAATACACCTATCTTGATATCATATTTCAGCCTTGGGCTGTTCAGTAGAACAATCCCTAACATCTCCATCATCCGGCCGAGACTTCTCTCTAACCATCATAAACACAATCCACGACGCCCATATCACCAATGCAATTGAACACCCAATCATCGCCCACATTCCCCGGGTAAACTGCGGGGCCAGGTTCGCGGAGTAAAAGATGATACTCCACCACGCATTGACCGCATTATTCCCCATATTCATACTCGCAAGGACCACCGACCGATGCCGCGCATCCTGCGATCGCATCGCGTCGTTGCACCATGCAAAGAACGTAGCTTGGCAGGCATACACGGCGCCGGCCCAGTAATATGCCCCGAATACGGTCGGGGTTGAGTCGAACCTCGTCAGGATGAGGGCGGCGGTCACGACGCCAGTAATGCCAATGAAATAGGCAACCAGGTAGCGTTTACCGTGCAGGATGTCTGTCAATGTAGCCCAGAAGAGAGTTGAAACGATCCCGACGGCCGGTACGCCAGTTGGATAGTTGTTCAGCTGGGCGACGGAGTATTTGATCGTGGGGTGAGATTTCATGTACAGTGCCAGAAGTGAGTTAGATGAGAAGGACTCGGTCTCGCCGGCGATCACCCAGAGGATGACAAACGCCCACCAGTACCACGTGGTGAACAAGCGTTTGATGAAAGCCCGATTCAAGGGGGCACGCTCGGCATTGGTCACGGGCAATCTGGAGATGGCTAACGCACGCTCCGACTCCGTCAGATATGGAGCGCGAGTGGTGGCTGGTGTGTCAGGGAAAAGAAACAGGCCATAAATGGCAATGGGAAGGGTGATCAGTCCATCAATCTATCCCAATTAGCAGCGGATCACATTTTGGGAAAGCAGAAATCTTACAATGAATAACCATCGCCATCCGGAGAGTCCTCTGACCCCATCCAGCGATGAATGAATACCCGTCTGGATGAACCCGCCAAACATCGTCCCTGCCAAACCAGAAGCCGTAAAAATACCGCTACGTTTACCCAGCTCCTCCTCCGTGTACCATGATCCAAGGATATAGTGCGTCCCTACAAACGTGCTTGACTCGGCTAGTCCGAGAAAAAAGCGGATAGCCATAATCCCCTGTGGACTGTGCACCGCGGCCGTAATCATCGTCAGCCCGCCCCACAGGAAGATCATGGCGGGGAAGAAGATGCGTGGGCGAAAGTACGTCAGAGCCAGGTTGCTGGGGACCTGGCCGAGGATGTAGCCCACCGTGAAGATGGTATTGATGACATTGAGCTGGTTGCCATGAAAGGCGAGCTCTTCCTTCATGCCTGATACGTACGCATTACTGAGATTTGCGCGATCGAGATAGTTGAAGAAATAGGTGATACAGCAGAAGGTGAGAATGAAGAAATCAATCTTGAACCGGAGTTTGCTTTCCGCGTCGTGAAACGCAGGAACGAGCCGCATCATGCTGGACCGGATGCATGATGAAGAGGAGAGGATGGTCATCACCTGCTGAGATGAGATTCCTTACCCCTCTTGATGCTCGGACTCGAGAACAACCTAAAGCTGAGAGCAAAAGAGCTCGTTTGATTCGACGAAGTTTTGACTTTTGCCAAGCCATGTCGCGTGACTCTCACGGGATGCCTGAGGGGTAAGGTGTCTGCGGGGATGACAGAACAAACATCAGAAAACACTTGGGCACTGTAAATGAAAAGAGGTCGTTGGAATATTATCACTTAAACTGTGTAATGATATAGCCAGATGCAATATCCAAGTCTTGAATAAGCTCACCCTGCTGAGACCATGAGTGACCCGCCAATCACTACGACATGTCACCCCATGGCCAAGATCTTGGCAGAGCAGCGCACTGCCACCTCCCAGATGAAAATTTTAAACCATCCTTGATCCCATCCAAACTGCTTCCACTAACAACAGTATGGCTCTGGGGCTACGCTGCGTACAAAGCTCAATGCGACGTCCAATGCTACGTCCAATGCTGTCCGCGCTTTCCCTACATTTGAACGATGGAGCTCTTCTCCGGCCTTAGACGGCTCCTGAGCCGGAAGACGCTCACAGGAAGCCGAGGATTGTTAACGGCGACGGAAAACGTATTTGACGGTCAGCGACAAGAGGCAGAGAAGTTGTACAGGCGTAATTTCCTGGAAAATTATTCCGATACCGAAACAGCACACTTTAGCTTCTTCACCACCAAGCTGGACTCGGTGATCCATGCATCCAGCATCAACTCTTTGGCATCGATCTATGGACCTCTCCACACGCTACTTGACAGTGGAGAGCATGATGGAATCTGGTGGCTTGACGTCACGGATCCCTCCGATGGAGATATTGAGCTTCTTTCCCGACTGTTTGATATTCATCCATTGACGACGGAGGATATCAAGATCCGCGAGACCCGGGAAAAGATCGAACTCTTTGGCCCATATTATTTCCTCTCACTGCGGCCGCCCCAGCAGGCTGAGGACGTCCCTGGCTCGCGGACGTCAGGGTGCAACGTCTATGCTATTATATTCCGAGAGGGAGTTCTCAGCTTCACCTTCGGCAACAACCCTCATACCAGTCATGTCCGCAGTCGGATCAAGGACCATCAAAGCCATCTCTTTCTGACAAGTGACTGGATATCGTACGCTTTGATGTATGGCAACCTTCTCTCCTATGTCGAATATATCCTAACTGACGAATGCAGCGATGACATCGTGGACGGCTTCGCACCACTCATCAACCGCGTCGAAGCCAGCGTGGAGACGATGGAAGACAGTGTCTCCATCACCCGACCAGATGACATCGGGCTCGCGCTGAAGCAGATTTACACATCGCGCAGGCAAGTCCTCCAGATCCGCCAACTCCTCAACGACAAAACCGACGTCATCCGGTGTTTTGCCCGCCACTGTGAGGCATTGGGTTCCACGCGCGAAGTCGTCTCCTACCTCAGCGATATTCAGGACCATGTCTTGACCATGGTGTCCAACCTGGCACACTCGGAGCAGAGGCTGTCCCGGTCACAGGACAAGTACCTAGGTCAGCTATCCTTCGACTCGACCCGGATGCGCAATCAGATAGTGGCTACGCTGAGCCGGCTGACGGTGATTGCGTCCTGTATCGTGCCTATGCAGATCATTACCGGTTTGTTCGGGATGAATGTCATGGTACCAGGCAAGAATAGCCAGGGTCTAGGCTGGTGGTTCGGGATTTTGGGTGTTATTCTAGCGTTGATCGTTTTGTCTTTGGAGATTGCGCGTCGGAGTCGATTTCTTTGAGGATCTACTCTGTAGTTTACGTCATCCTAACTCACGTGAATAGCTAGAGCATCGAATTACTCCATACAACCATACAAGCCGTGGATATCCTGAGTGCGACCCACTCAGTCGACGATTATAACGTCAGCACTGCCGGATTTATCGGATTTTATCATTCAATCGGCCGTTTATCCCCTTCCAGAACGATCAACATATTTCTATAAGACCCTCTTTGCTTCTGTACTTAGAGTCCTACCTCACACGAATCCATCCGTAAACTCAGGCGCAGTCAGACAAAATCATAAAGTGGACTTCATCAGTACCCAACACCACGATACCTACCCCTTCATCGCCCAGGCCACCCACCACAACCACAAAGTCCTCATCACCGGCGCCTCCCGAGGCATCGGCCTCGCAACAGCGCACTCCTTCGCGCGAGCCGGCGCCCCATCCATCGCCATCGCTGCCCGAGGCCCCCTCGATACCGTGGAGACTGCCCTCCTCTCCACCGCCAAAGAAGCAGGCCACCCGCCGCCAACAATCCTCAAACTGACCCTCGACGTCGCAGACGATGCCAGCGTGGCAGCTGCTGCAGAGGAAGTGGCCGCTAAATTCGGACACCTCGACATCCTGATCAATAATGCCGGGACGTCAGAGCCATGGGTTCCCATTGCGGAAAGCGACCCGGCGGACTGGTGGGGATGCTGGGAAGTCAATGTCAAGGGCGTGTACCTGGTCATGCGGGCGTTCATCCCGCTGCTGCGGAAGGGGACGCAAAAGACGATTGTGAATGTCAGCTCGGTCGGGGCGCTGTGGGTAGCGCCGGGGGCGTCGGCGTATCAGACGGGTAAATTTGCTGTGCTGCGGTTGACGGAGTTCGTGATGGCCGAGTATGGCAGTGAGGGGATGTTGGCGTATGCGATTCACCCTGGTGGGGTGCCGACAGAGCTGGCGATGGGAATCAAGGCGTTGCAGGGGCTTCTGACGGACACCGCGGAGCTGGCGGGGAATGCGATGAGCTGGTTGACGCAGGAGAGGAGGGAGTGGTTGGGTGGGAGGTACGTGAGTGTGACATGGGACATGGAGGAGTTGCTGCAGAAGAGGGAAGAGATTGTACGGGAAGACAAATTGAAGATGCGGTTGGCTGTGTAGCATAGCATAGAGTGAAGAGTCGAGTCAACCTGATGCTGAAGTGATTGGATTCTCTGGGGGCATCGCTGACGCAGCAATGGGATTATCCCGCCGCTTTCTTTTTACGGATACAGCATGGCCAACTCCTTGCTGTCAACAGGAGCTCTAGCGGGGATAATGCTGGGGCAGGGCGTGACAGGCCGTGAGTGATCTGTTGCCGAGGGCTTATACGATCCTCGGCGGCAGGAAAGCTGACATTGCATTGAGCAGTAAGAACTACTTGGATGAGTCTATCGGGTATCAAAAATTACATCTCATAAACACTGATGTATGAGAGGATCGGCTAGAAGTGGCGCCTGCAGGCTGTTTCCTCGCTACCGTTGTGAAACAGCTGCAACATATTCCATGAGGCTTGGGGCCGTCGTAGGGCCTGCCTTCCATGTGTGCGTCTGCAACCCGGGTGTCGTTTCTGGGGCGGCACGGCTGTAACGCTCAAGTCCCAGCACATCGTAGGTTTGGATAGTCAGCTCATCTCGAGATAGAATGACCTTCATCTTCTTCTGTTTTCCATCAATGGAAACGGAAAGCAACTCCCCATGGTGAGGATACGTCGCCTCCCAGGAGACAGACTTGGCTTCGGTCTTTGAAATGCTCAAGGCTGGCGAGGTCTGCAATTCAATTGCCGCGACAATATCTAGCATTATGAAGTGCGTAATGATATTTGCTGCCTGATCGTGTAGCCCAATGCGGTGCGGCGGATGGACATCGGGGTAGTGAGGCAGATTGAGTAAGATCTCGAATTGAGTCCCAAATGGTGGTACCGACAGGTTGGTGCGCGACTTTACTTTGAAGGAGCTTTGCGGTGTGAGCAAATCCGCCGAGAATGTGGACTCGAGTGGCAGAAGAAACTGTCTAATCAGACCCTCCACCTTCGGGACGGAGCGATCAATGTTGGAAAGGTTCACCGATGAATAAGGGGTCGCGGTGAAGCTGCAACTGAGGCCTGCCGATTGAAGTACTCCATAAACATCCTTCATAAAGGTCTCTAGCCACCGCACATGGAAGCTGTGCTGCAAGTATGCCATTATCGGTCGCAGCAGCTGGTATTCGGGAATGTGACGTCGTTTCGGAGACAATGCAGGAGGCGGCTGTGTTCTTCGCCGTAGGTTTTGACGATGAGCATAGCACAGCAGTATGCGGATTAAGTGGGCAAGTGCGTCAGCAAGCACGTTGTGTTCTTCCGATTTCGTCGCCTCATCATCTACATATACCTCTTGGTCGGGGTCCACCAGGTCCAGTAGAATTTCTTGCTCTTCGGATACAGGGAACTGAACCAAGTTCTGGCGGGTCGTCACACCTTGGCTACCCATTATCCTCGCCTCCCGGAACAGTTCGTGGAATAGTTCCTCCTCATACAGTGTATCTCGCGCCTGCAGGATACGGCCTTCGATTGAATCAGGGTCTTGGGCGGCTGACCGGTATGGTTTGGAACAGCCAGTGATGATGCCACAGTCTTTCACACGTACGCGCACTGTCTTCGCTTTCGTCGGCACCAATCCTTTGTCCAGTATGAGTGTGCCATCTTCGGATCTCCGTAGAGCTGCGAGGCCTCGATCACGGAATATCGGCGTCGCTGCAAAGAAAGAAGTCAGAACCTACTTCAACGCAGCATCATTTGTTTGCTATTTCACCTTCAAGGAACCCATATTGCACACCCAAGGTTTGCCCCTGACGGGGCAGCCTGCAGAGTTTCCATCCTTTGTCCTTGACAGCCAACACTTCGTGCCAATATCTCGTCTCGGACGCGACTTCGTTTTCCAGCCTTGAAGCGGACTTCAACAATTTATCAGCAGCAGCATTGAAGCTCTGCAGCCTCCATCCACGCGATACAGTCTTTGTGTCTCTAACCACAGCTTCGGACTTCGGCGGAGGGTTGATGATTTCTGAATGGAGCGAACCGAGTGGTGCAACTTGCTTCAGATAAGCGGACATGGAGGTTTCGGCCTGTCGCGGGGTATGCTTGGAGAGGAGCATTGAAACAAAGTCGAGGGCAAACATCGCTTCCATATGTGCCTGCCTGTAAGACCTCAGTATGGACCGGTCCGCCACATCACTGTAATGATTGCCTTACATCGCAAACTGAATGATCTCTGCTCGTCGTTTGTATAATTGATCCAAGCGCTCTGTTGTGTCCAGCTCAGCACCTGCTCCCTCGCCCTCCTCCTCTTCAATTGTGTACTCCTTGCTCTTCTCCTCCTCGATCTTCGCACGTAGACTCTCCTCGCTCACATCGCGGAACGATCCCCACTGAGCATTAATTTGGGCGATCTCGAGAGGCAATGGATCCGGACGGTCGCGCTTTTCGATCAGGGGGCGCAAGGGAAGAGTAAATCTATCATCAGCCATGGTGACGGTTACAGACGCGCCCTGCGTCAACGACTTGTGAGCAGCGCTGAAAGATTTCTCAAGGCTGGAAATGAAGATGGAAGTGACGCCGAGGCACGTGACAGCCAGAGCTCAGACATCGCCAAATTCACCCTACCTAGTCAGTCGACTATGGTTGTATGCTCATGCTGATGATAATTGCTGATGCTTAAAGTCTGGTTCTAATGCTAACTAGCCAATAAAAGAGAAAGGTTCTAATCAGATGCCTTGTGGTCCTGAATGTCGCAGAGAACAGAAGGGTACCTCATCGCAGCTATATATATTCCACACTGCACCCCAAAAGACAGCGCTTAGAAGAGGGGTGAACTAGCCATCTGTACGAGACTGAGAAATTTACTATTAACTGTATTGTCTTACCTAAAAAACTCTATCAACCAATTGAGACGGTTTAAAGATCGATCTTTGAGCACTTCCTAAAATGACGTGTATCGCATCAACTTCTGCTGGGTATTCTGTTCTTTATGATTGTCATCATCTGATGGGTTGCCATGGCGCCACTGACCAATCACGTGTAACACTAGCCCTGCCCTATGCATTGCACGTGACGTTTAGAGCGCTAGGCAGGAAGAAGGCGGGTGACGTCGACATGGGTACTGGAGTCCCGTGGTGACCAAAGGGAAGGGGATCTCTACTGCAAGATTCCGAAACGAGGGTTTGTCGGCTGTTGATCATCCCATCAGTTTCTCTCACTGTCTTCATCAGAGATTGTTAGTTGGACTACTGTTTTCTCATCTCAAGCTCTTGGAGCTCATTGTCAACTAACTGGTGAATCCATTGACCCCTCGTGTCTGTGACGTACCCTTCCCACTCCCGCTTTCACTCACCGGAAATCTTTCACCCCACCGTCACAACAACTTATCTACGGTTTTAGTCGCAACGACAGCTGTCTCCCCTGGAGCTTCACTTTCCGATCTAGCGATTGATCCCTACAACACTCCTTCGAGGATCAGTCTTCGGTCGTCAACAGGATGAGCTCAACACAAGCACCCGTCGAGCCACCCAAGAGACGCCGCATTGGTGTCCTCACCTCGGGTGGTGATGCCCCCGGTATGAACGGAGCCGTACGGGCCGTTGTCCGTATGGCCATTTACTCCGACTGCGAAGCGTACGCAGTGTTCGAAGGTTATGAGGGATTAGTTCATGGTGGCCATATGATTCGTCAGCTGCACTGGGAAGATGTTCGTGGCTGGCTGTCCAAGGGTGGTACACTGATCGGATCTGCTCGGAGCATGGCTTTTCGTGAACGTGCTGGACGTCTCAAGGCTGCTAAGAACATGGTGCTCCGTGGAATCGATGCTCTGGTTGTCTGCGGTGGTGACGGAAGTCTGACCGGGGCAGACGTCTTCCGTTCGGAATGGCCCGGTTTGCTGGAGGAGCTGGTCAAGAATGGTGAATTGACGGAGGAACAGATCGAACCGTACAAGGTTTTGAACATTGTTGGCTTGGTTGGTTCAATTGACAACGACATGTCCGGCACTGACGCCACGATCGGCTGCTATTCCTCTCTGACACGAATTTGCGATGCCGTCGATGATGTTTTCGATACTGCGTTTTCCCACCAGCGAGGTTTCGTTATCGAGGTTATGGGGCGACACTGCGGTTGGTTAGCTTTGATGTCTGCGATCAGCACCGGCGCGGACTGGTTGTTCATTCCGGAAATGCCTCCTCGTGACGGGTGGGAGGATGACATGTGCTCGATCATCACCAAGGTGAGTCGTATATACCTCGTTACCAGTCCTTTATTAACGGAGTCTTTTCTCTGTAGAACCGCAAAGAACGTGGCAAGCGTCGCACTATTGTTATCGTCGCCGAAGGTGCTCAGGATCGCAGTCTCAACAAGATTTCCAGCTCAACGGTCAAGGACATTCTCACACAGCGACTTGGACTGGATACCAGAGTTACTGTACTAGGACACACTCAGAGAGGAGGACCAGCATGCGCATATGACCGGTGGCTGTCCACCTTGCAAGGCGTTGAAGCCGTCCGGGCTGTTCTGGATATGAAGCCGGACTCGCCATCGCCAGTCATTACCATTCGTGAGAACAAGATCATGCGGACACCGCTGGTGGACGCAGTGCAAGAAACCAAGCATGTAGCGAAGCTCATCCATGACAAGGACTTTGAGGCAGCGATGAGACTGCGGGACGCCGAATTTAAAGAATATCACTTTGCCTATCGCAACACTGCCACACCTGATCATCCCAAGATGATCCTCCCTCAAGACAAGGTGCGTTACTATCTCCCAGTCAGCTGGCTTGGCTAATTCAAAAACAGAGAATGAGAATTGCCATCATCCACGTCGGTGCCCCGGCTGGCGGCATGAACCAAGCCACCCGCGCCGCTGTCGGTTACTGCCTCACTCGTGGACACACCCCGCTTGCGATTCACAACGGTTTCCCCGGCCTTTGCCGTCACCATGATGATCAACCCGTCGGCTCTGTTCGTGAAGTCAAGTGGCTGGAGTCTGATGCTTGGGTTAACGAAGGTGGATCGGATATTGGCACAAACCGTAGCCTACCGTCCGAGGATTTCGAGACCACTGCCATGTGCTTCGAGAAGTACAAGTTTGACGCACTGTTCGTGGTCGGTGGTTTCGAGGCTTTTACAGCAGTCAGTCAGCTCCGTCAGGCCCGCGATAAGTATCCCGCTTTCAAGATTCCGATGGTTGTGTTGCCCGCTACGATTTCGAACAATGTGCCTGGAACCGAGTACTCGCTGGGAAGCGACACCTGTCTCAACACTTTGATTGATTTCTGCGACGCCATCCGCCAGTCAGCGTCGTCCTCTCGGCGTCGTGTCTTCGTCATCGAGACACAAGGTGGTAAGTCGGGCTACATCGCCACTACCGCTGGTCTCGCCGTCGGCGCTACAGCCGTGTACATTCCCGAAGAGGGCATAGACATTAAGATGCTCTCGAACGACATTGACTTCCTGCGGGAGAACTTTGCCCGTGATAAGGGAGCCAACCGTGCAGGAAAGCTCATCCTGCGCAATGAATGTGCCTCCAGCACCTATACCACACAGGTCATCGCCGACATCTTCAAGGAGGAGGCCAAGGGTCGGTTCGAGTCTCGGTCGGCGGTCCCTGGCCACTTCCAGCAAGGAGGTAAGCCATCGCCGATGGACCGTATCCGCGCTCTCCGGATGGCGGTCAAGTGTATGCTGCATCTCGAAAACTACGCAGGCAAGTCGCGCGACGAGATAGCAGCGGACCCAATGTCGGCGGCGGTCATCGGTATCAAGGGCTCGCAGGTGTTGTTCTCCGCTATGGGCGGCGAGGACGGTCTGGAGGCGACGGAGACGGATTGGGCACGCCGGCGTCCCAAGACGGAGTTCTGGCTGGAGCTTCAGAACTATGTTAACGTCCTGTCTGGCCGTGCTTCTGCGGGAAAGCCCTTGTGGTCATGCTATGAGAGTAAGCACTTCCCCAGCTGTTGTCGCCTTTACAATACTGACTTGTCTATAGACATTGATCCTTCGGCGCTCACTTCATCTTAGAGCGACCGTGCATTACCGGGGGATACGATTGATGAGACGGGAAGCGGACCGCGACCCTTGAATGATATTTTGGCAAATAGCTGACTGACGCCTGGACATGGACATTAGGGTAGATTATGATTTCGCATCTGGAGTTGAGAATACACGATGACTACGCGGTCTGGGCAAATATATTGAACTGTATCTAGGATTTCATAGCCAATGAATGATGGTATCATGCTATATGCCCATTCCAGTAAACCGAAATATAACCGTTCAGACTCATAATCAAGATCGATTCTTCTCCGCCTTCTGCATCTCCTCCAGTTCGTCGAGTAGCTGCACTGTTTCCGTCAAACTGGCAATCCAGGCAGTCGTCGATGCCAAACGAGCCTACGCGGTCAAGTCACTTTTTCCGATTCACTTTCAAGAATGGAGAGGAACAAACTCACCTTGAAATCATTCGCGCCAGCCGAGAGAAACTGATCGCCAACATGGAGCGTGCGCGACGGCTCAATCCCTCCGAAATACCGCTGACAAGCGCGCACACCCCAGGACTTGTCGCCGATGTCGACGAAGACGTCATTTCCGCCTGTGTCATCATTAGCTACATGCACGTGAAAAGGAAGTCTGGGGAAGGGGGACGGAGGGGGTGGGAGGAAGGGGAGGCACCGTTAAACGCGCAAAAGGGCAGTCGAGAGCCGACGACAGATCGTTCCACTGTATTCTGCACGACGAGGACGGTCTCCTCGAGCTGCTCGCGGTGGATCTTGCTCCGGTCGTAGGGGTAGACGCCGACGGCGCGGTCCTTGCGGAGTACAGCAACAGGGAGGTTAAGGTTCGCGGCGCAAGCGCGCAGCGAAGACTCCGCGATATCGAGCAGCTGGGTGATATCCTCCTGGTTCCAGGACTTCATTTCGTCGAGGAGCCACTCCGGGCGGGGGACGTAGGAGAGGCGGTGCGGCGAGGCCGAGTCGAAGCGGAAGAGGAAGTTGCTCTCGCCGCCCATGACGACCAGGCCGTCTTTCTGGGCGGGGGTGAGGGAGGAGGAGTCATGGACGGCGTCGAGGAGGCCCTTGAGGCGCTCGTAGTACTTTGCGCCCTCGGTGTAGCCGGCGGCGGTGACGATGCCGATGCGCACGCCCTGGTGCAGGAGGCGGATGATGCGCGGGATGGCGGGGTTGTCCGGGGTGAGGCAGGCGCCGTCGTCGTAGAGGGTGACGTCTCCATCGAAGGTGACGAGGTCGAGACCGGGCCCGCGGACGAGGCCGAGGAGCTGGGCGGTGTTGAGGGTGAGGCGGATGTCGTTGAAGGAGGGGGCGACGAAGCGACGGCGGCTGATCATGCGTTTTGCGTCTTGGTATTTGAAGGCGTCTTCGAGCGGGAGCCGGCTGAAGAAAGAGCCCGCGGTCGGGACGAGGAGTTTCAGTTTGGACTTGCCCGGGGCGGCGTTGCGTTCATGGTCGACTGACAGGGTTAGATGGGAAGCGAGAACAGGGGGGGGGGGGGGGGCAAGAGGCCTACTGTGGTCGTCGATGAGCTTCTCAACATCCCGGAAGATCTCCGCGTAGCGCTGATGGGTATCGGCTGCTACGGCCACGAGGTTCTCGCTATGTTCCTGGTAGACAGCGGTGGGCTGCGAGTGCAGCACAAAGGGGACCGCCAGAAGGCCCTATCCAATGAGCTTCCTCCTGTAGATATGGAGTGACCGTACTCACTTTGATCCATTCAATCTGGAAGATGTTAGTTTGGCCGTTGAGACGCGCCGTGAAGAACTTACCAGTTGGTCTCGACGATGCGACTATCGGAGCGAGTCAGCCAAGCACAACCTCGATGGCTGTCAGCATACCTTGAGAGCATCTATCAAACGATTAGCAACCGCTTTTAACTGTATTTAAGGAGACATACATTCAACGCGATACCGAGTGGTCATTGTCAGTGGTGTTTGTTGTAGCCAGGGGTGAGGACGGGAGAACGAGGAGAGTGTGAGGAGTGCGGACGTTCCCCGCTCGCGAGTTGGAGAAGCGGCGCCAAGACAGGGTGAGACACGCACTCCCTGGGACGATGCAGTTGATTGGATTGATATGGTCAGTTCGAGTGCTTAGTGGCTTCAAATCTAATCTTTTTGTCTTCATGGTGACTCATTCCGCGCCGTTACTTGTTGATCACTTATTGGCGGGAGAGCTGATCTTGTCGCGAATAAGCCTCGCTGAGAGTAATTAAAGGTGGCTTAGACAGACCCGCTGGGATCAACGGTGCAATCTAGACAAGGATCTAGACAAGGAAATCTAGAGTCACCAGAAGATGTGCAAGTTGGAGCAGATCGCGTCCGCATCTCGTATGGCTCGTCAGTCTAGCACCGTCGCCTGAGCAATAAATCAAGCCAGTCATCGACCTCGACGAGATTAAAGTTTGATTCTCGTGTCGAGTCATACTCGCAGACTAGTCCAGCGACGATGGCGATGCTGACGACGCTATGGATGCCTGGAGTTGGAGTCATTCATCCAGTGTCCTCGCTAAGACAATATAACCGGGCGAGTTGCACGAGATGCCTACTCCACAGAATCAAAACACACAATCTGTCATCACCTGGCTGAAGGTGAGCAGGAACATGAACATGAACACAAACATGAATTGCCTCCGTGACAGCAACAGCCCGCCTCTATCGGATCCACCACCGCCATACACTCCAGCGGCATCTCCCCAAATGCCAGAATCACAGCCAGAAGCAGACACCAAACACCCCCTCCCACCATCAGAACACCGAGGCTCAAGCTCCACCATACCTCCAATCCGCGGGATCCAAATCCCCTCAAAACACGACTACTTCACCTCCGGCTTCGCTTACCCTCCCTTCCTAGCCACCTACGACGTCTTCCCCCACCACTGGACCCAATTCACCAACGACCTCAACGAGGAGGTAAAGCTCTCCCCGCGACAATGGGCGACCACAGTCGCCAAGGGCGTCGGCGTGCTCGCGCTGGGCGGGATGATGGCCGGCGTGCTGGGAGCGATTCCTGCGGTCCTGGTCGCGCGCAAGGCGAGGCAGAACCACGAGGAGATGAATCTGATTACTGCGGCTTCAGAGAGGCCAGATGATACAGATGCAGATTCGGGGTCCGAGGGAGCGTCGAGGCTTTCGAGAAAGCTCAAGACATGGAATAACACGTTCTTCCGGCCGCGGGGGATTATGGTTCGGATTGATCTCCCGTGGGAGGAGCTGGACGAGATGCAGGGGATGGAGGTGCTCCCTGCGGGACGGTATGCAAAGAGAAATGAGCAGGCGGTTAGGCAGGATGCGTCGCGAAAGGCGCGGATTGTGATTATTCCAGTAGTTACCGATTCCGCGTCAAGATCTGTGAATTAAGGAAAAAAAACAAAAAACAAAAAAAAAAAAAAAAAAAAAAAAAAACCAAACAATAGCAAACATCATAATGCGTTCCACATCAACATGAATCGGCTACATTGAGTCCATTACACCCGCGACTTCTCCACCGTCTCCTGGTGCGCCGCAGTCCCGTGCATCTCCTCCTCCATCTGCATCTTCTCCGACACCACCTGATCCCGCTCCTCGGCGTCCTTGTTTCCGTACAGACCGATCTTGTACCACGGCAGCTCAAACAGCCGATCCATGCTCTCGAGCGACCGCCCGGCTGTCTCGGGCACACTGAGAAACACCCACACTCCACCGAGGATGGTCACCGCCGCAAAGCACCAGAACGTGCCCTTGGGGGTGATGCCGCCGTGCTGGGTGGGCAGCAACATGTTGGGCACCGCGCGCGAGTTGCCGTACTGGTTGGCAAAGTGCAGCGTCATGGCGATGGAGGTCGCCAGGGCCCGGATGCGCAGCGGGAAGAGCTCCGCCGTGAGCAGGTACTGCATCGAGTTCCAGCCGAGCGCCCAGCCGAACCCGGAGATATAGATCATGGCGATGGCGCCGCGGCTGACGCCAAGCTTGGACTCCGGCAGGACAAAGTCGTCGACGATGCCCATCTCCGGGACGTCGGTCAGGAAGGCGGCGACGTAGATCATGGCGATGGCCTGCAGGGTGATACCGATGAGGAGGGAGCGCTTGCGGCCGATCACGTCGACCAGGAACAGGGCGCAGGTGATGGCTGCGACGAGCTTGACGATCCCGAACACACCGGTCACGAGCAGGCTCTCGTTGGACCCGGTGATACCGAGCAGCTTGAAGAGATCGGGGGCGTAGAGGGTGATGGAGCCGGCGCCGGACCACTGCGAGAGAATCTGCGACATGACCGTCAGGTAGATGCGGTACAGGTTCTTCGGGATGAAAAAGGTCTCCTTGACGATGCCGAGCCAGCCAGCGCCCATGGTCGCCTCGAGTTCGGCCTGGTGGGACTGCTCGATGGCCGTGATCTCCTGCACAACGTACTCGTGGTCCTCAGGGAGGTGTCGCACGCGCGCCAGATTGCGGATGGCGTGTTCGTATTTGCCCTTTTTGATCAGGAAGCGAGGGGACTCGTATTGCAGAAAGGAGAGGAGGAAGATCAGGCCGGCAAAGATGATGTGCAGACTGGTTGGCACTTCCTACGGGATTGGTCAGCTGCGATCGATTCTCCCGCAGTTGCTGCTTCACTCACCCATCGCTTGTGCGTGTTGTCTCCGAGGTTAACCTGGCAGCCGTAGTTGGTGAAGTAGGCCAGGACGATACCAAGATACACGAAACCGGTAAAGACACAGGTGCAGAGACCTCGGATGGACGCGGGGGCCTAGCCACGCCTGTCAGCTTGCATCGGGACCGTATGCGAAGGGATACTCACAATCTCAGCGAGATACACCGGGCCCACCACAACAGTCTGTCCGACACCCAATCCGGCAATGAAGCGACCGGCGTAGATGGCGGCAAGGCTTCCGTTTGCGCCCAAGAAGATGCCAATCCCAAGAATCCACAAAAGACACAGCTGACGAGTAGCCCAGATACGGCCAATGCGGTCACAGACCAAGAACGCACTGTTTGGGTGAGAAAGTTGTCTTATCCAAAGTAGAAAACGGAACTTACAAAAGAGCACCACCGACCGAACCAATCTGCACCATCGCCGACACATTCGCCTTGATGTTCGTCTGTTCGACCTGGCTGTACTCGCTGTAGTGGATCGTCCGCTGGAAATCCTTCGAGTTGAAAGCGCCCGAGATCAACCCCTCATCCACACCTCGGGCAGCGCCCATGAGGCCGAATGAGAGAACGGAGAACCATAGCCTCCAGTTGAAGACTTCTTTGGGTTCGTTAAGGTTTTTCAACCGGAAGATGTTGACAGGTTTCTTTGGACCACCTGCCATCGTCTCGTCCTTTGTGTTCAGAATACCAGGTAGGAGAGAAGAGCAAGAAAATTGAGGAGGGTGATGGCCAAACAGGGATGGACAGACGATCACTTCCCAGCTTTATACCCCGTGCATGAACACTGCGGAGAAAACGCGGAGTAGAAGCGTGGGGTCGAAATCTCCGACATCAGGACCACGAAAACCAACTTTGGTCGCATACCCAACACGAAGATATCCCGGAGATGAATGCATTGCATTGCTCCTTGCGACTGGGACTCGGTGTCAATGGCAATTGGATTCATTGGTTGAGAAACGGAGGATGACCGACTGGCCCAGCCAAGAACGCGTGGGTTGTGCCTGATCTCTGGCCCCCTTAAGGTTTGCTGAAGGATTGCTCAAGAGTCGAAGAGTCTGGAGTCGAGAGCTTGAGAGCGCTTGACTGCGCCAAAAACCTTGTTCCTCTCTCAACATGAAGCCTATCCTCTGCTCTTGTATATTGTGAGTGGTTTGGACGAGATGCGATGCACTCAAAAACTCACACATTCATCACATTCATCACACTCATCCTCTTTCTCCATCACTTTGAGAAACAATTCAACGAACAAGTCCATGTCGGCCGCTTGTGGCCTCCTCTCCGCATAATAAAGGCTCGGTCAAATTCCGAAAGATGACCGACTGCTTGGCACTGGAAATGCCTCAAAGGATCGGGATGCTTTTCAACTCTAGATGCACTCTACCAGACTCGGACCTGACTCGAAGTTCCGTTTCTCGGAAGTTCTCATGGCCATGTTTGATTCGCCAGTCGCACAAGTACACAGCGACCTGTTGTCAGCACGAGTAGCACATCAGCAATCCAGGAAAGCATTCGCTGCCTCCTTAGATCATCCTTTGCCACCGGCAGTAGTCTCGCCGTACAGTGTCAGTGCATCCCATCATCCCACTTCATCGAATAGCCTGCGAGAAGGCCTATTCGGTCCTTGTCCGAAGCCACAACATCGTTTGAAGACGGCGGGACTAGCGTGTGTCACTTGAACAGCGATTCCACCGACGATCGCATGAAAAGCATGGTTCGGTGTGCGCCTAGCCTGACTGAGCCGTCTGTAACTCGGCGTTCTCCGAAGATTAGCCATAAGAATTGGGAGCCCGTCGTTGAGTGGATGATGCCTGCTGCAGTGTACAGGCTGGGGTCTGGGGTTGAATTCTCCACTCAAGAAGTGTCTCGCTGCGGGGATGCAATGGGACAGGGATTATTAAGTACTAATTTACAAAACCTCCGACTCTCATTGGTTTATCCCGCCCCTCGACCAGAACAGGATGGCAACAACTAACCATGGCGATTCAGTAAGAGTACGGAGTACTGTGGTTGACTGACGGATAAAAAAGATCCCACAGAGTCATATTCATGATTCCTATATAGCCCATTGCTATCTCAGAATACAACAAGGAGTCCTGAATTAGTTGAGACACCGTTGAGTGGAGAAGGTCATGAGACCTGATATAACTACAGACGTAAGCACAGACATCCTCTTAGTCACGCCAGCGGAAAGCAGGATTGCGCCAATCAAGATCCTGAATCTGCAACAGGGACAGACCAGCCAGAGCCTGGTCAACATCCACCTTCTCGCGTCTCTTGTTGTCCCACCGCATCCATCCCCAGAGCAATGCTCCGAGAAGCATCGTCATGGACGAGGTGGCCAGGTTGAGACCGTTGCCAATATGATAATTCGGAGCGTCAAAGGGCAAAAACGACCATGTCGAGATCAAGCCGCCAATGTTACCCATCATCACCGTCGTTCCGATAGCCGATGACCGTGCAGTGTCAGATACCACGTTGTTCGATGCATTCGCATTGCACAGAGCGCCAAAGGCGAACGCACCGCTAGCAATCAAAAACGTCGCGCCGTAGCGGATCATGGCGTCAGTGCTGGCCAGGAACATGATGTACCCCGCCATCATTAGAGGGGGCCCAATCACGAAGAAGACCATGCGCCGGTCAAATCGCCAGCTGAGGAAGGGGAACAACACGGTGAAGAACGCCCCGACAACATATGGAGGAACAGTGTGCAGCTGCTGGGACACCACGCTGTTGTGTGGGTAGATGGTCCTGACAATCGTCGGTGCGAAGAAGGCCAGGCCTTGGACCGTGATATTGTTGAGGAGGAAAATGAACGAGGTGGCCAGGGTCACGGGGTTGAAGATACCCCGGAGCGTCTTCGCCTTGTCAATCTTGTCCAGCACTTCCGTGGTTCCCACACGCTCCGACTTGACTCGAGCGATCGCCAGGTCCTTCTCCTCCTGCGTCAGCCAGCGAGCGGTCGCAGGCCGGTCGGTAAGAGTAAAGAAAGAGATCAACGCGAGACCAATGGTAATGATGCCCTCAATGGCGAAGATCATGCGCCACGTGCGCAGGCCCCCAAAATGATCCAGTGATAGAATGCCCGAAGCCAGCAGGCCACCGAACGCGCCGGCCAGCGGCGCCATGACAATGTAAAGGGAGAGGCGGAAGGCAAGTTCACTGCGACGGTACCACCGGGATAGATAGTAAGCAATGCCCGGCATCATACCCGCTTCAAAGATACCGAGCAAGAATCTGACTCCTGACGCGGCGTGGATATTGTGGACAAATGCCGTGCCAAGCGAGCAGATCCCGAAGCCCAGCGTGATGGCGGGGAGGAACCAGCCCGGGCCAATCCACTTGCAGGCAATATTACAAGGAATTTCAAAGACAATGTAGCTGATGTAGAAGATGGATAACAGGGCATTGTAGTCGTAACCCTTCAAGCCGAGGTCTTTCTCAAACCCGGCGAGCTTGGCGTTACCTGAGGACAGGATCGTCGGTCAGGCCGTGTTCGATAAAAGGGGGAGGAATAACATACCGATATTTGCTCTGTCAATGAAGCAAAACAGATAAAGCAGTGAGACAGTAGGAACGATGTAGAGATCAATCTTCAGTCGAAGGCGAGATTCCGCTGCACGGTCGAATTCGACCAAGGCTCGACCATATTGGTCCGTTGCAACATGACCACGACTGGCGGCCTCGTGAGCTGTTTCATGGGCTAGAGTTGTTTTGAGTTCGGAAATGCCTTTTTCCTCCTCCATGACTTGTGAAAGATTATCGTTGTCTGGATACAGAGTCAATCAAGATAAAAGGTGTTGGACCCTGTCAAAGATTGACGAGGATGTTGACTACTGCGACAATGAGCTACCTAGGATATATGCAGCAGCGGTGATTTATAGCTTGATCTCACGTCGGATACGAGACTCGCCTCTGATCTGCCGAAACGTCAGGACGGGAGTGACTGTCGGAAGAGCGCGGGGACAGAGTCTGGAGTCCGGGGTCATCAAGATCTGGAACGTGGGGTAGAGCTAATGTTTAGAGCTGGTTCGGTATACGTCAAGCCTCACATCGACAAGGCATAGCCACAGCAGGGTGAAGAGACGGCACAGCTCAGCGGTAGTCAGACGGCAAATACCAGGGGGAGACAAGCTGACAAAGCTCAAAAAAACCGAGGTACCGACGGTAGGAGAACATAAAAAAACGGTCCATGCGTCTACTGTCCCTGTACTGTTGTGGAGATTCAGTATTCAAAATTCTATTCTACCTAGTCGCTTGGCACAACCACATCTTGTCAACCACGCACTGGCAGCCTGGCATGCGGACCACGGTTAGTGGTCTTGGGAGGAAGAATATCAGCGAATGAGCTGCGTACTATCCCCCTTCCAAGAAAACCAACGACCAATCCAATAGTTCCGGTCATACGGTCATATTAACGTTTTAGCGATGCTCCTTGGCTCTTGGCTGGCGTCCAATCTGGAGGCCGACGTGTCCAATCTGGAGTTCGACCACGAGACAACGCCCTCTCCCCACGAGAACTCAATGCAGCCTTGGCAAGTCCCAAAGCCAAATGCGTATCAGCTTGGGCAATTTTATGCGACAGAGATAGCACTGTGGGTTGAAGGCGTGAGTAAGCACACGCCACTTGTCTTCAACAGCGAGGACTGCAAACTTACCTGGACAAACCCCCTCAGGCCGGCATTGACAGAGGACGAGGAGGAACTGTGGAAGCGACAAAACACAAGGCGCCATCATAGAACTCCATAATATACATTCACTTACATACTCCTGCAACTGCAAGCAGATCGAAGGCCATAGTGCCGAATCGGAAGATTCCTAGGGGAGAGTGGAGTACAGGAGGTGGCGCTGGTCAAAACACCGTGACGCGTAGTCATTAACCAGCCAAAGCGCGTGACTTGACAACCATGCATTTTCCTCCCCGCGCTCCAGCTCTCGTTTCTTCTCCCCACAACCCCGGAATTTAAATCACCGACTCGTTATCGTTGAGTGACCAATGACAGTAGAACATTAGGAAGCATCAAGTGTGGGATGTGGGGAAAAGGTCGTTCCGACGAAGAAGTCGAATGGATCGGCTACTTGGCGGCTGCACTCAATGAGGTGCGGAATCAAAACAAGAGGTTCGGAAGGCGTCACTCTTCACCATGAGAGGAAAGCTCGAGTGAATGGCGCTGACCTCTTCTAGTCGACAGGCAGCAGGAATAAAATCACCAGCTCCATGATGCAAACCATCCTTAGAATATCTCCAATCGTCCAATTGCCGAACTTGGTCCATCAATTCTCGTCGCGTATTCAGCAGTCGCAATCACTTTACTCTTGCACGGCGCGCTACAGTGAACTTCTCATGTGTAGTCGGAAGATACAAACCGCACTAGTGGAAGGCTTATACTATCCTGTCTCACTCTGCTCTGATGGTCATCATTGCCAAGCTGCTATAGTACCGGAGCTCTTTGCATCCTCACTTCAGATAAAATCCTGTTCCCCCCAGCCGTGCCAAGGGGCGAGGCATGCCTTGGCATTTTCGCATATTACTGGCTGGGAAGAAAACAATAAAAAAAAGTGATAAAGCAACCCCTCATTATCCTTGACCTATGAGTCGAGCTAGATATCACACACAAGCTCTCCTGTTTGAACTAGTCTCTCCGAATGACGGAGTACTGTTCACCTCTTCACCCTTGCCTGAGCATCGGACGCTTGGTCTCCCTCCTGAATTAGTCTTTCCGAAGAGCGGAGTTCTCTTCTCCCATCATCCTTGACCTGAGCGTGGAGCCAACTATCGGATGCAGGCTCTCCTAGTTGAATCAAGTCTCTCCGGAGTACGGAGTAGACGTCAACCATTATCACACTGAGAATTCCTCTCTATTACAGTATCGTTCCAATTCAAAAGGCCTACCTAGATAGCTGAGGCTTGGCTGTAAGAGTCAACCACCAGGTATCGACGTACAGGCTGAGTCTAACCAGTTTAGCTGAAAGTTATACAAGCGATTTGCTAAGCTGCTATATTCTACACTATGCATCCGCAGAATGGCTGTTTCGCTTTTATAAATAGCTTGCGATCCCGCATGCATGAAGTGAGTACGGAGAGGACAAGTCATGGCTATTCCTGGTGGGATAGTCCAGAAAAGCAATAGACGTGGCCTCGGTCGCTCTTTTAGCATACTTAACCATCTCGTACTGTTTCAAGTGCTATCAACCTGAGCTTGAACGTCACAGAGCGTCTTTTCACCTCGGTCGATGATGTAACAAAACTGCAGGGTGGACAAACTCGGAAATACAGGTCAATCACGTGATGTAAATCCGAAGTTTTCTCTTGTGATGTACGTCGAGGACACTGCATTGAGATCAACTTGCCCCATCGGGTCCGGTTATTCCAGTTACGTTATCGAATGGCTGATACCCTTAAAACAGGCGAGCCATCCGGTTGGCGAATACCCAAGGCTTGTCAAGAATGCAGAAAGCGAAAAATCAAGTGCAATGGAGTCAACCCCTGCAAGACCTGTCGGGTGCGGAACACTCTATGTGTCTACCGGGATGTGATCCGGCAGCGCAAGAAAAAGAGGCATGGCCCTGTAGACGAGGGCCTGGCTTCCTGTGAATCTACGCGCACTGAGCTTGGTACACAGCAGCCATCCTCACCACCGCCCCAGCCGCTAGGCCGCCGGAACAAATCAGCCAGCTATACTTTCCACAACAGCGTTTCGGCAACGCACATGACCTCTCCGTCATGCAAGGTGCAACTATATTATGGACCGACGTCCCATTTTACCCTTATGCATGAGATCTATCGGGGTTTGGTTTCGAATCAAACCACTCATCCTGAGGAGCCGCAGGGAGAAGTCGAAGAGGCTGGGGCTGGGCTTGATATGTTCAGTGTTCGGGGCATCTTCTTCGGTACTCCAGCTGAGACGCATGATCCCAATAAGGGGATCGGTACGACAGTCGCACCGGTGATGTTCATGCCGTATGAGCTCGCCAGGGTATTTCTGCAAAGATTTTTGTCAACGCTGTACCATCTGGTACCATTCTGGTCCAAAGAGCTTTATGAGCGCCAGCTAGAAACCCTGTATCTTCCTTCCTCTGGTACCGGCTCTGACACTTGTACCAACTCCATCTTACTGATGGCTTTGGCCATGGGCTCCCTGGGCACACAGCGTTATCGCTGGGGAGATATTCTGTTTGAGCGGGTCAAGGCGTCTTGTCCTTCCTGGGACGACGTGGTGAATCTTGAGACTGTACAGCTGTCATTGATGATGATAAGTATATTCTGTTCTTGGTGATGCAAGTTTATGCCTGACGCTTGGCTAGCACGCCCATTATCAAACGGAGCAAGGTCGCCCCAATTCTTCCTTTCTCTACCTGGGCACAGCAGCGAGGAAGGCCATCTCAGCTGGCTTGCACAAGGAATCACCGACTGAAGGAGGGGAGGGCAGGGAAATGGTGGAGCAAAGACGATTGACCTTTTGGTCCTTATTCTTCTACGAGACGTTCGTCCTTGGTCACTGAGTCTGCTTTTGTCAACTAGTCTGCTGACGGCTTATTAGCTGGATTTGCTTTCATCTTGGTCGCCCAAGTTCGCTTTCTTCGAGGGACGTTGGCATTGCACCTCCCAAGGATCCATTCATCCTCATCCTCATACACCTCACAAACGTCATGGCTCGTTCGGCAAACGAAATTTACGGCCGACCACACGACTCATTGTTGCAAATGTGGAAGCTTGCCAGATCCATTACAGAAGACCTTCGTTGTTACGACGAGAAGATGAAGCTTGCTCTTGGCTTTGGGCTTGACAAATCACCCCAGCCTGGTGATGTTGGTGTTCAGCAGGCCATTCTCACAACCTGTAAGCCATTGACATGCAGATTGATGGACGGACGGCTAAGAAAGATAGTATACTATCACACCATTCTTTTGACATTCCGACCGTTCCTGATCTTTCGCGGGCGATGGCTGCGCGATACCAAAAAGTCTCCTTCCGCGACTGGGCCCAACACGACTAAACGTCCGACAGAAATGCCGGCGTGGCTGAACGAGGCGTGCGACCACGCGGTCCACGCTGCATGCAGGACTGTCCATCATCTATGTGAAGCTGCTATCGTCAATGAGTTTGTTCGGGTATGCTTCCTCCGTCTGCAAACACCGGATTTGTGCATTTGTCGGAGCTAAAAAAAAAGTTAGGAACTTCGCTATCATGGCTTCTTCCTGACCAGCGCTTGCTTTGCACTTATTTACGACTTCATGTATAACGAGAAAGTTGCAACTACACACCTTCCATGGGTTCACGTGGGCCTCCAATGTCTTGGAGCCATGCGGCCGGGGGATCCCATCACAAGCTCTATTTCAGCTATACAGACTGTCCTGAAGAAACTGTGCCCGTCGTATGAATGGGTGCCACCTGGACCTGTCCAGGGTCAGACATACGCACCAAACCTAACGAGCTCGGCATCAGCTACCCCCTATTCTAATGGTGTAGCACCGAGCCAAGTAAATCCTATGCGCGAAACTTTCCCTGGTGGCACTTTTCTGGGAGGGTACCTTCCTACAATGCCGAACATCCAAGTCAATCCGCTTCAAAGCGATATCCCGGAGGCCTCTGCTAGTGTTGTGAGCAGCGAGGATCTTCCGGATTTCAATTTGTCGGATATGGGATGGGATTTTGACTTTTCCACGATGGATCTGGAAGCATTCTTCTCTATCCAACCAACTATGAACCCATCGCAGCCACTTTAATCCGGACAGAATTAAGCGATTCACTGTATAGCTGTTGATCGCCGGCTTTGGCTTTACTACACTATTAACCGCCTTGGCACTTTTCGATCCCCTCAGATTGTCGATACCACCCTTGACACATGGCAATGCTACTATTTCCGGGCTGATCTCCGCTTCGTTTGAGCATAAACCTTGCTTTCCTAAGACCACGGGCTCTTCTGCGACCCATTGCTCTCTGAGTCCCATTTGAAGGAGGTAAATACTTTGTCCTCCGTGCTGAGAACAGTCTCCTGCTTTCAAACAGCCAGATCTCGTCCTCAGCCTGGTCGATACTGAGAGGGGGATGGATCAAGTTTCGCTTACAGGATCTTACTATTGTCGGGATTCCCCCGGTATGCACGGAGAGTGATTGAGCGATTACCCACCCGGAAGAGTCTGTTTCAAACCAGGAGGATTTGAACCTGTTAATAAATGCCACTATCTGAGCCGAGGACCAGATCCCGAGATGAAGTCATACACTTCTTAGCCATGCATGAGACTTTGATTACGAATTCCATTTTTGTATTCTGAGCAAGTTTCTCAGACTGAACAACGATGAAAATTGTCATACCTTGCGTCAAAAATTTATATTCGCTTCTCAAGGACAATGAGCTCTAGCAGGTGTGGGCAGTTGAATTGTTATAGAATGTCATCTCGGGTACATTCATCTCACTTGTCCGCCACGTAACAATATATATTTGTGACACTTACACAAAATCATCAATTTGCTACTATAAGATAATAGCTTCATGCCAACATTCTCGTCGTCCCCTGGAATCCCCAGTGGATGCACCACCTTCCGCATGCGGCATCCCCTCGCAAAAAAGTATCCCCGGACCTGTCCACGGCTCATGAAGGAAGAGAATGCTGGAACCAAACCAGACACTCTTCTACTTACGGAGTAGGAGGAATTGCACTGACGGTACTGGATCCCGTCTCTCTGGTTAAACCAAAACTGTCGAATGTATCGATCTGCGACCGCCTGTCCTTGTCTCCCTCGCACTCCTTTCTCCACATAGGGAAGAAACAACAGGATTAGATGGCTGGCATTTCTCATGCTTGATCTTTTCATTACTAAAGGATCGTCGGGATCATCCTGCCCCACAAATGTCGGTCTTGGCTGTGAATTCGGTAGATTTACTTAGCAGCAGGGTGACATTTACCAAGGAACCATGGACGAATGCTGAAGTCAACGATCGACCGGATCCATCCGTGAGCACACAGCAGATGGGTGATCAGCCAATGACACCCTGAACTGCATTGTCCAGCCTACCTAGCTATTTGCTGACTATTTTGTTGTCCATGGTCTAGACAAACACAGGAGATAATTATTATTTTCCCCACAGTTTGGCCGGGATTCAACTCTTCATCAGTCCGTCCGCATTTTCCGACATGTACTCTGTCTATTCTTGTTCCAAGGCTCCATATACCTTGCCGTCCTGCATCGATCTCTGATCACGGACAAGTTTGTATGACCTAGCCTAGGATGCGTTGCTAAGTGATCATGTCACTGTTCGGCTCTGCGGTGTCACCTCGACTGAGCACTGCCCAAAGAACAGTTCGAGAACAGGAGGAGTATGTCTCATGCTTCATGCTGCGTTGAACGAGGCTTTACTGACTGAATAGATTTCGTTCGTCTCATTCTCAGGATGGAGTCAACGAGCCCCTTGAGGCAGCCAGTGCGCGAGGGACAATCCGTCGGCGAGATAAGTCAAATTCGGCGGCATCCTTGATCGCTTACGCACAATTGGCGGCGTATCGGTTGGGCTGCAGCCAGTCGTTTGTGGTTCGTTTCGAGCGAGGGCAGGCAAATATCATTGCGGAAGCATCGCCTTCTCTCCTGTTAGAGGGAGGGGGCGGGGTTGGTGTTGACGAGGGTCACCGGCAAGCAAAGGTGTTGAGCCTGCGCCTGGCTGATGGTCGTGTCGTCAATACTCCCAATGTTATTGCTGACAGCACCCGATGTGTCATACGTGATCTCACACAGGACAATCCTTCTGACAACCAGGAGATCCAGTTCTTTGCAGCGGTCCCGATTTATGATGTAAACAAAGATACTATGGGCGCTGTTTGTGTGGTAGACAAGACGCCACATCTGGGTTTTGGAGACAGCGAGGTCACAAGCATGCAAGAAATTGCTGATCTGGTTGCTTGTAACATCAAGGATAAATCGGCTGAAGAGGACCACCTTCAAGCAGAGCGGCTTATCAAGGGTCTGACCACTTTCGTCAGCTGTCAGGTCGTCCCTGACCTTGAGCAAGGCTATCACTTCAAGAGACGGCCATCGTACCTTCCTGGTATCGATGATCTTTCGCTGTCGGAGAAATGTAGCGTGGGCTCGCCACAATACACACATCCTCAAACCCCGGGAACCCCGCCAAACCAGCTCTTTTCAAGAATCCACGAAAGAAGGAATTCAGTGACTGTTATCGAGGGAAGCACAGTATCCCACTCGATGTCGTTTTTGTTCTCCCGTGCTAGTGCTTTACTGCAGAAATGTATGGAGCTCGATGGCGTGCTTTTTCTGGACGCCACCCGAAGTAACGCTCGAAGGTTGGTCTCGCCCGACAGTACTCGTCAATCAATCTAACATCTCTAGCTCCTGCTCTCCTAGCATGAGTGACCTGGAAGTACTCTCCAAGGATGGCGATTCGTGCATCAACTCGCCGGGCCTGTCCGCCGGCGCTTGGCGAGAGAGGGTATGCGAGCCTTTGGGCTGGGCGTCATCGGGCTCGGCAAATCGCTGTACCTCGCAATATTCGATCTCAGAAGGCTTGCTGCATGACTTGTTTGCCGCGTACCCAAAAGGCGCCATCTTTAATGCCAGCACCCTCGTTGACTGTACTAGTCAGAGATGTGGTCATGACACGGATGCAAGGGGATTGCGCCATCACACGATCATCCTGCGCCTGGTACAAGACCTTCCTGAGGCCAGGTCACTTCTTTTTCTCCCAATGTGGAACTGGAAATCATCGCGCTGGCTGGCTGGTGCCCTGTTGTGGACATGTGACATCCAACGATCTTTTGAACAAACCGATTTGTTCTATGTCAAGGCATACGGTGACGCAATTGTGTCCGAAGCGGCTCAAATAGACTGGCAGGCGACGGAAAAGTCCAAATCAGATTTACTGTCATCCGTCAGCCACGAGCTAAGATCACCGCTTCATGGCATGCTTGCCAGTGTAGAGCTGTTGCGCACCACCGATCTTCAACCGGCTCAGCTGGATATGCTGACGATGATTGAAACCTGCGGCCTGACATTGATGGACACGTTGAATTATCTGTGAGTTGGCAGCTCCGATGCACGATCTCACTAACATTAATGAAGGCTGGATTTTACGAAAATCAACAATCTGACCAGTGCGGACGCAAAGAATGATACCGAAACCTCTCTCGTCGATCTAGCATGCGAATTTAATTTGGACACTCTGGTAGAGGATGTTGCGGACACCCTGTATGCAGGTCATCGGTCCCCGATCAATGCTTCCCAAGTCGCTGGTCGGTACCTGCCTAGCGGGTCGATGGGAATTATATCTGCCAAGGGCACCGAGAGCGCTACGGAATCGAATGATTTATCAGTCATCGTGGGGGTTGAGCCAGGAAATTGGAAAGTGCGATCCAACCCTGGCGGATGGAGACGAATTGTCATGAACCTGCTCGGCAATTCATTTAAGTTCACCAAGTCGGGTTTCATTGAGGTCACCCTCGCCAGGAAGATGGAGGGAACCGGCGGCACCAAGAGGGTGTATGCTCATTTGACAATTACAGATACTGGATGTGGCATCGCTCCGGAGTACCTGGAGCACAAACTATTTCAACCATTTACCCAGGAGGACATCCTGACGGAAGGGGTTGGCCTGGGGCTAAGTATTGTCGACCGACTGGTGACAAATGCGGGTGGCCAGATTGACGTGAAGAGTACCGTCGGTATTGGAACTCAATTCGAAGTGTACATTCCCGTTGAATTTGTCGATACACTGGACGAAGGTGCTCCTGAGCAACAGCAACCACAGAGTGTGTCAGTCTCTCGGGTTTGTCTGGTCGGCCTGAACGTGTTTTCCAGTATGAAGACGTCAAGCCAAAGGCTGAGTGTTAACACGAAGAGGAGGTTGTCAGTTCGCAGTGCATTGAGCAATGCAATCCTCAGCCAACCTGGCTGGACAGTCTCCTTTGCCGACACTTTGTCTCAAGCGAAGGGAGATATTGGTATTATCGAGGAGAGCAGTCTGGCTGAAAAGGCAGACCTAGAGCAAATAACTACAGACCTGACGAGACTGATCATACTAGGACAGTATGGTAGTGGCCCATCCGTCGATCCTGCCACGAAAAAGCTGGATGTGGTCTACGTTCCTCAACCGTAAGCAGCACCAAAGTCTGAGCAAGAGTGAAACTAACCGGACAGACAGACTCACGCCTCGAAAGCTCATCGGCGCCCTACATACCCTTTCCAACTTGCCCGAAGCAAGGGAACAGATCGGTAGTTCCGATAGTATGCCACATCGTCAACGCAGCTTATCGGAAGCTTTTGTCCTGGCCAAACAGACCGAGTCACCACCAGTGGTGGAGGGTTTAGAGTTAGGCGAGTTCCGTGGCTCGACACCCAAGGCTTCAACAACGACCGATCGCCACGTCCTGATTGTGGACGATAATGACATCAATCTCAAAATTTTGGCTACTTTTATGCGCCGCATCGGCTGCAGCTATGAGACAGCGACCAACGGACTCGTGGCGCTGGAGAAGTACCAGCAGGCCCAGCGCCAGTTCAACTACGTCCTGATGGGTAGGTTGCCTCTTTTGGGAGTTATGGTCCAGCTAACCGCAATAGATCTTTCAATGCCGGTCATGGATGGGATTATCTCCACAAGCAAGATTCGAGAGTACGAGGAGGAGAATTCCCTTCCCCGGGCCGCCATCATGGCCGTGACCGGGGTTGCATCGGCGACAATGCAGCAACAGGCATTTGCCGCGGGGATCGACGATTTTCTTGTGAAACCTCTTTCACTGCGTGATTTGAAACGAGTGATGATGAACATTGCATGATGACTTTAGCAGCAAAATGTACCAGTTATATACCACAGCTTCAATAAGAGCCTTGCCACTGATTCCACAATACACCAAGCTAGGAACCTCCAACATATACTCCAATAGTATATGAATACTCAAGTTCAGCTAACAACCATGACTCCCTTCCGTCGCCGGGTCTGTACACCCATTCGGACACACCTTTGCATGCCCCACATCCCCCGGATTCTTGCAGTGGAAGAGCACGTTCTTCAAGTCCGTAGTCTCCAGATCCTCCGCCTTGAGAACAACCTCGAGGTCCGCCTCGGTGAATCCTGCATCCACTGTCCGTTAATAAATGCCATCATGGAAATGTGCGAGGAAAGGAGTACCCTTATCAGCAATGAGCTTTTTAGCGCAGTAATCGAAGCTCGGCGTGCATGTTTTTGCGCCTAGAGCGACGCCAGCCAGCGCGAGGACGAAGAGGGTTGGTTTCATTTTGGGTTGTCGGTGTTTGTCTGCGATTGGGACGGTGAAGGGTACTTATGCGGTTGTTATTTGTCTCGGACGAGGTATTTTTCTGGACTGGAATGCCTGGAATGTGGTCGGAGAGGTTGGCATGGATGACGGCGCGTGGCATGTAACTGTGCGTCATACCGGGCTTCAGGTTGACCTGGATCTCGTACGAGCTACAAAACAGATATGTGGGATGGGAATTCATCTATGACGCACCTCTTTAAAGTTGAGGATGCGGCTTGGGGAGATATTGTTGGTTGTAATGTTCCATCTCTTGAGATAGTCTATTATCAAGACAGAGATTTAATGCAACCGCAACGTAGCCAACCCCCCATCAATAACAACTTGCTCCCCCGTCGTGAAGGTCGCCTCGAACCCCAGAAACGCCACCGCCCGAGCCACCTTTTCCGGCTCTGCAGTCCTCCCCATCGGCGTACTCTTCACCCCCTGCCTCTCAAACTCCACCAACTCCTCCCTCGACGCCCCCACCACCCCCATCGTAGGCGTCCTCACGAAGCCCGGCGACACAGCATTCACACGCACCTGCACACCCACCAACTCCGCCGCCAGCGTCTGCACCAACGAATGCACCGCCGCCTTGGACGCCGAGTACACGCTCATCCCCGGGATGCCCATCTGATTCGCTACAGAGGTGGCAAAGACAATCGCCCCGCCGGGTGCGACCATCGGCGCGAGTTTCTGCGCGGCGAAGTACGCCCCGAAGACGTTTGTGTCGACGGTGCGGCGGAAGGAAGCCTCCGAGACGTCTGCGAAGGGCTCCAGCGCGGCGTAGCCCGCGTTGATGAAGAGGAGATCGATTGTGCGGCCATTCCCGAAGAAGGACGAGGCTGTCTTGACGAGGGCGTCGATGGATGCTACCGAGGTGATGTCGCAGGGGAGGACTTTGGCGGCGGGGCCGAGCTGGGCTTGCGCGGAGCGGATGGGGTCCGGGCTGCGGCCCGTGACGAGGACTTTGGCGCCGTGGGAGTGGAGGAGCTGGGCGGTTGCGAGGCCGATGCCGTGGCTGCCGCCAATGATGAGGGCTGTTTTGTTTGCGTAGGACATTGCGGATACTGCGCGGTGTGGTTGGTAGGCTGAGGGGGAGGGTGTTGATGATGAGTTGGGTTCTTCGAGCATGGTTCATAACTTATATGCGTCTTCCCTATCCATTTCATTTGACTTGAACAACACAGCTTGCTGACCAATTCTGTATTTCTAATCACGGCTCTGAGTATATACAGTGTGTCACGATGTGAGATGGAGATGGAGCTCGTATTTCTCCTTGGCTACTTGGCATTCTGCGGTTCTGTGAGTCAATCTTGCTCAAAGATGTCGGCTATTAGAAATCAACATAACATGTGGTCTGACAAATCAGTGAAGCAGTCCATTCTGTGACGAGATATGGTTCCATGAGATAGTTGGCACCATGGGATGCTGCAACCTGATGATGGATAAGAGTTGGACGACCACCCGGGACTAGTCTGTCAGTCACTCCGCGTCAGTAAGACAACTGATGCTAATGTCCGTAATCCAGCCTGCTTAGCGAATGATATCTCTAATGTCGTTTGCTCTCCGGTGAGGTACCAGATGTCTCATATACTGATAGATGCCAACGCGTTTGGCGGAGCCAACAACCGCATCCTTCAGAAGAAGAGAGCCGGAAGAGTCTGATATGTTGTTTTGTACCTCAGAAGCGGTAGGACAGTAGGGTGGTGAAGTCAGCGGAGTGTGACCTTGGACGACCAAGTCAATTCTAACCGCGATCCTGAATCCCGGTTATAGCATTGCACACAGGCCACTATGCTGGTTAAATTGTGTTTACAGCGTTGACACCTGAGCAGCCTGCCATCCGCAACAGGTAATTCGCCCATTTCTGCTGTGCTGGGTGGCAGGTCACTACTTCTAAGGAAGTGTATCCGGGGACGACAGGTTAAGCTTGTGGCCGTCGGCATTATGGCAATGACAGGGGTGCCTGCTCATACTGTGGAGATCCGATACTAATATGCAACAAGGCGCATTGATCCCATCTCGCCAAGGCTCATTTGATAGCGACGGATCTCAAAGAAGACATGATCAGCAAAGGGGACCAGTTTGATCCAGCTCGTAGCTCCAAGATCTAGAGCTCTATACCGGCGAGAATTCTTCCCAGTGGTACTAGTGGAGATGCTCCTACCTTGGCCTTAGGGCTTGATGAAACATATATCCGATGCTCGGGATGCCGAATGTGAGGGAAAGTTTTGATTGGAGCTCGAACAATGGAACCGGATTTACGGATGTAAGTCTCAGATCTCTGGATTTACGGATCAATACGCATGAAGCTGACCTTGTATAAATAGAAAGGTTGGAACGAGCTGGCTCTGGAGAGCTATTTCCAGGGACGAGCTCTTTAGTTTCAAAGGTTAAGCTGATCGTGCAGAATGGACACGCCCTCATCCGGCACGATTGACCTCGAGCACGGCGAGGCAGGCCTACGGAAGCGACTAACCCTCACGTTCCGGAGTGTCAGTGTCCATGTTACAGCGCCGGATGCCGCCTTGGGGGATACGCTGCTCTCCGTGGCGGATCCGCGGCAGTTCCTTGGCTTCTTGAAAGGGAGTCGGCCAAAGAGGGTATGTCGGTTCTGATTGCCCCAAAGGCCAAATGCTAACGGAACAGACCATCCTGAAAGATGTCAGCGGGCAGGTCAAGCCAGGCGAGATGGTAAGTTGATCCCCATGCCGTGTTGACGCAACTAACTCGTCAGTTACTGGTCCTCGGTCGGCCCGGATCAGGGTGTACCTCGCTTCTGCGCGTGCTTTCCAACGACCGCGAATCCTTCGACGAAGTCATCGGCGAAACCCGATACGGCAGTATGGACCATGTTGCTGCGAGACGCTTCCGCCAGCAGATCATGTTCAACAATGAGGATGACGTGCATTTCCCCACGCTGACGGTCAACCGCACCATGAAGTTCGCCCTGCGAAATAAGGTGCCCCGGGAACGGCCAGATGGACAAGGATCGAAGGAGTTTGTGCAGGAGCAGCGGGATAACATCCTCTCAGCGCTGGGAATCAGGCACACGACAAAGACACTGGTGGGAAATGAGTTTATCCGCGGTGTCTCTGGTGGTGAACGAAAGCGGGTGTCTCTCGCCGAAGTGATTGCCGGACAGAGCCCGATACAAGTCTGGGATAACCCGACCAGGGGCCTTGACTCCAAGACGGCAGTTGAGTTTGCTCGTCTGCTGCGCCGGGAGGCGGATATGAACCAGAAGACGATGGTTGCTACTATGTACCAGGCTGGCAATGGCATCTACAATGAATTCGACCAGGTACTGGTGCTGGCAGATGGACGGGTGACCTACTACGGACCGCGCCAGCTGGCAAAGAGCTACTTTGAGGATATGGGCTTTGTCTGTCCGAAGGGAGCCAACGTTGCTGATTTTCTGACCTCCGTGACGGTGCTCACTGAGCGCATTGTACGGCCCGGGATGGAGGACAAGGTTCCCAGCACCGCCGAGGAATTCGAGGCCCGCTACCGCCAGAGCGACATCCACCAGAAAGCAATGGAAGGATTCGACCCACCGGAGAAACTCACCCACGAGGTGGACGAGCTGACGGCGGCTGTGGCCAGCGAGAAACGCAAGCGGCATCTGCCTCGCAGCCCAAGTGTGTACACTACGAGTCTGTGGGAGCAGATACAGGCGTGCACCATCCGCCAGTTCCAGATCATGGCTGGGGATCGACTGTCTCTCATCATTAAGGTGGTATCAGCTATCCTGCAGGCCCTGGTATGCGGAAGTCTATTCTACAACCTCAAAGACGACAGCTCGTCCATCTTCCTGCGCCCCGGCGCCCTCTTCTTCCCAGTTCTCTACTTCCTTCTCGAGTCCATGTCCGAAACGACGGCCTCGTTCATGGGCCGGCCCATTCTCTCGCGCCAGAAGCGGTTCGGATTCTACCGGCCAACGGCATTCTGCATCGCCAACGCCATCACCGATATCCCCGTGGTGCTGGTGCAGGTCTCTTGCTTCTGCATCATCCTATACTTCATGGCGGCGCTACAGATGGACGCCGGTCGATTCTTCACCTATTGGATCATCGTCATCGCCAACACTCTCTGTTTCATGCAGATGTTCCGCGCGGTAGGCGCCCTCTGCAAGCGATTCGGCAATGCATCCAAGATCACCGGGCTGCTGTCGACCATTTTCTTCGTCTACGGGGGTAAGAATCGCCTCGCTTTCGTAATGACGGCACTAACGGCTTAGGCTACCTCATCCCATACGAGAAAATGCACGTCTGGTTCCGCTGGATCTTCTATCTCAACCCTGGCGCGTACGCCTTCGAGGCCCTCATGGCCAACGAGTTCGTGGGCAAATCGCTTCAGTGCGTGCAGCCGGACTATATTCCCTATGGATCTGGATATCCCGGCTCGGAATCGCCGTACCGGGGGTGCTCAATCCCCGGTAGCGAGGGCGATGTGATACTCGGGGCGGCGTATATCCGCGCGCAGTATAATTACTCATGGCATCATATCTGGCGGAGCTTCGGGGTTATCATCGGCTTCTGGGTGTTCTTCATCGTTCTGACGGCGTTAGGGCTTGAGTTGCTCAATAGCCAGGGCGGATCGTCTGTCCTGCTGTACAAGCGGGGGAGCCAGAAGACAAGATCGGAAGACACCACGACCCCAGTGCAAGAGGCCGCGCGGGCGTCGCATGCCAAGCAGTCGACCTTCACCTGGCATGACCTCGACTACCACGTCCCCTACCAAGGACAGAAGAAACAGCTCCTGGATAAGGTGTTTGGGTTCGTGAAGCCCGGGAACCTGGTTGCGCTGATGGGGTGCTCTGGCGCAGGAAAGACGACGTAAGCAAAGGTGCTCGCGCCATGAATCAACGTAGCTGACGGAACAGGCTTCTGGATGTGCTGGCCCAACGCAAGGACAGCGGCGAGATCTACGGCTCGATTCTGATTGACGGCCGGCCGCAGGGCATTAGTTTCCAGCGGACCACGGGATACTGCGAGCAGATGGACGTGCATGAGCCGACGGCCACGGTCCGGGAGGCACTGGTCTTTTCGGCGCTGCTGCGCCAGCCGGCTCATGTTCCGCGCGAGGAGAAACTGGCGTATGTGGATCACATCATTGATCTCTTGGAGCTGCGCGATATCAGCGACGCATTGATTGGAGGTAGGTACGTTGCCAGAAACTGTCGACGCATAGCTGACGCTGCGACAGTTCCTGGCGCCGGGTTGAGCATCGAACAGCGGAAGCGAGTCACGCTTGGGGTGGAACTCGTCGCCAAGCCTACTCTTCTGTAAGTGTGACAATATTATGATAGAGCAATCTATAAGTGGTCTCCGGCAGATTACTAACAGCAGCATTGCGTGCGCATTAGCTTTCTGGATGAACCTACCAGTGGCCTGGACGGGCAGTCCGCGTACAACATCATTCGCTTCCTGAGGAAGCTCGTCGACGGCGGCCAGGCGGTGCTGTGCACGATCCACCAGCCCTCGGCCGTTCTCTTCGAGGCCTTCGACTCGCTGCTGCTGCTCGCGCGCGGCGGAAAGATGGCGTACTTTGGCGAAACGGGCAAAGACTCGCAGACCGTGCTGGACTACTTCGCTCGCCATGGAGCCCCATGTCCTCCGGACGAGAATCCCGCAGAGCATATCGTCGAGGTGATTCAAGGCAACACTGACAAGCCCATCGACTGGGTGCAAGTGTGGAACGAGTCCGAGGAGAAACAGCGCGCGCTGGCCCAGTTGCAGACCCTCAACGCCCGGGGCAAAGCCGACGCGGACTACGTCGAAGACACAGCCGACTACGCGACGTCAAAATGGTTCCAGTTCACCATGGTGACGAAGCGGCTCATGGTCCAGCTGTGGCGGTCGCCAGACTACGTGTGGAATAAGGTCATTCTGCATGTGTTTGCGGCGCTGTTCAGCGGGTTCACCTTCTGGAAGATCGGCGACGGCGCGTTCGACCTGCAGCTGCGGCTGTTTGCCATTTTCAATTTCATTTTCGTGGCGCCAGGGTGCATCAACCAGATGCAGCCGTTCTTCCTGCATAACCGAGATATCTTTGAAGCGAGAGAAAAGAAGGTACTGTCGTATCCCTATATACTCCTTGACCCCTTTCAACAGTGCTAAAGCCCATAGTCCAAAATCTACCACTGGCTCGCCTTCATCGGCGCGCAGACTGTCTCCGAAATCCCCTACCTCATTCTCTGCGCCACCCTCTACTTCGCCTGTTGGTACTTCACCGCGGGATTCCCTACCACGGCCAGCATCTCAGGACACATGTATCTGCAGATGATCTTCTACGAGTTCCTGTACACATCGATCGGACAGGGGATCGCGGCGTACGCGCCCAACGAGTACTTCGCGGCGGTGATGAACCCCGTGCTGATCGGCGCGGGGCTGGTCAGCTTCTGCGGCGTGGTGGTGCCCTTTTCGCAGATGCAGCCGTTCTGGCGCGACTGGCTGTACTACCTCGATCCGTTCACGTACCTGGTTGGCGGGCTGCTGGGTGAGGTCCTCTGGGATGTGGAGGTGCGCTGTGACCCGTCTGAGCTGGTGCGATTTCGTGCGCCGCTGGGACAGACGTGTGGGGAGTACATGGCTGCGTTCCTGGCTGAGAAGCCGGGATATCTGGTTGATGGGAATGCAACGGCTTGTGAGTTCTGTCAGTATTCGACTGGGGCGGACTATGCGCGGACGTTTAACCTGAAGGAGCGGTATTACTCTTGGAGAGATGTAAGTCTTCCCCCGTTGCGAGTAACAAGAGCGATGCTGACGGTGTAGACCGGGATTACGGCGCTCTTTTGCGTTTCAAGCTATGCGATGGTGTTTCTGATGATGAAGTTGAGGAGCAAGAAGACCAAGAGCGCGAGGTCGGAGTAGACAACCTTATATAGACAAGATAATATGGACAAGGAGAAATCTATAGATATAGACAAGAAATATAACAAACTATAACCTCATCCGCGCCGCGGCCGGCGAGCGCACCCGCGAGACATCCACCAGCCGCCCTAGAATAACATACTCCAGCTTCAGCTTAATGCTATACACCAACGCCTTAGAGGTAACCTGCAAGGTAAACAACCCCAGGTACTGCACAATCACGACCGACACATCCAGCGCCATAATAACCGCATTGATGACGATCAGCTGCACCAACACTCCCCGCGAGCGACGATCCGCATCCATCTTCAGCAGCGGCACCGCCTTGTAGATATACAGCCCCGAGAGCAGCAATTCCTGCAGACAGAAGCCAACAAGCTGCACGCGCTCCATGACGTCGAACGCGATAGCTACGCCATTGGACGGCAGGGCGTTCGTCGCAAACTCCAGCGCGGTGCAGGCGGTGTGCAGCACAGCCCCGTCCACGATGATCAGGTATAGCAGCGCTTTCAAGACGCGGCGGTTGTCGAGCACCAGATTCAGCCGCGACCAGAGGACGAGCGACTGCCCCGTGACCATTCCCGACCAGCCGGCATCGAGAATGGCGATCTCGAGGAAGTAGTTTGTGAAGGTGATGCTGTAGATCTTGAGGACGTAGCCGAGGCCGAAGGGGATGATGCAGAAGGAGGACACGAGGAGGGACCAGAAGTAGGGGCCGGAGTAGCGCTTGAAGGTGTTGAAGCAGAGGACGATCAAGTCGATGGCGTTACACCAGGCGACGGCGATGAAGGTTGGGTAGACATAGTGCTCGAGGATTGGGGAAGAGAGGCGGTGGTCAAGCCCTGGGTTTGACGAGGTGGTAGTGAAGGTAGGCATGAAGCCATGCCAGAGGGAAAGGGGAGGAGAAAAAGTGGAGATGAGAATGGGGATGAGATCAAAAAAAAATGGGGATCTGGAGTCGATTATCAATAATTCTCTGGGGCTTGTCTTTCCCCTTGGTACCGGCCGGCCAATTGCGTCATGGCAGTTGGTCCTCTGGGGCTGAGAAAGTGTTGTGAGTGGCTAGAGATTATGATCTGGCCAATCAGATGGTGTTGATACGGTACCTGGACCAATGATGAGTCAGGGCTGTGGAAGAGCTAGAAGTATTTAGGTATTGCAGATATAAATATATTGAGTGCAGTTGTGTTATCCTATTCGCTGTCATTAGCATCCTGTAGGCTCTCAAATCTCAATGTCTACTGGCGAAGACTCTGTACCGTTACGTGAGGATGCTCAGTACTTGGAACCCAGCGCCACTTGACTCGGACAAATCTTTGTCACTGGGTTTTATGGCTAGACTCTGTAGGATGTCAAGGCTTCCAGAGGATATTTGAGTGTCTGGTACCTTGATGGATCTAATATGTGGAGCATGGACACTGGGGTGGAGCTCAAAGTGTTGAGGGATCTCAACTGTTTAGTCTATGGAGTACAGTGGAGAATATCTTATTATGGAGTATGCTTTGCAATGTTCATCTGGTCAATTATCAGTACATCTAAAGTCGAAATGTGACCTGCATATCCTCCCTATCTTGTAGAGGGTCTATGCAGTATGCATCTAGGTATTGGAAGTAACTGTACATGTCATACCATGTATATACTTACTACCTGAGGTATGAATGACCAGGTATGCTGTTCGTGGCACCAGTCTATAACCTGCCTGTCAATAGTTAAGGCTTCTCAGTACTCCATTTACTCAACATTATGGAGCATGTTATTAGAGGGCCTGAAGAGCACTAGCGATAACTGTTCACTTGCATAATGGGACTGTCAACTAACTAAGATAAGTTTATCATAAACTAGGCTTAAGGCTTTGTTAGTGCAAAACCTGTAGAACAAACTCTAGCCATTGGTCTTGTGGGCAAAGGAACAATCTGATGGGGCACGTGTCATACTAACATGGCTCTTCTACTCAGAAGTGGTATGATGCATTATTAGGAAATGCTGGACTTGTTTACAATATACACAGTACATTCATTAATGATTAAACAAAGGCAGGTGAGGAACAATGACTAGACCTATTCAAGAAGCTGTGTTGTCTCTAGCCTCCACGCCGTAAATTGAGTGGGAATCATTACAGGAGAGATGCTGCATAATATCAAACTTGTACATACTACCCTCGGATGTACTGTTGTTTCTGGAGAATTTAAACTGCCTCGATTGGCTAAAACATCCAGGAATAATACTAGTGACCGTGGTGCCATCCGTTAATCTGTTTTAATCTATTTGGTTTTCTTCTCCGTCCATCCGATGCTGCACGTGCGCCAGAATATCCCCGAGATCAACACCGCTTATTCCGAAGTGGTACTCTTTTCGCTTTGCCCTTATTTTGTGGTAGCGTTACATTGGATTCTGCAACAAGATGAGCTACATAAATACGGCCAATCCCAGCAGTGAGGCTGGATAACTGTCGACCACCATGCGCCTTCTACCTCTCGTTCTCCTGCCCCTGACTGCTCAGGCGATTAACATCGTCTCATCCAACGACGATGGATGGGCAGAGATTAATATCCGTCAGTTCTACAAGGCCCTGACTGCAGCTGGCCACTCCGTTGTGGTGTCTGCGCCAGCAGAAAACCAGAGTGGAAAAGGTAGTCCTGTTTCCCCTCATCCCCAGCTTAATCGCAGCTGACCAACTCAGGTTCCTCTGACAAAACACCAACCACACGGACAAAGCCATGCGAGTTCAACAGCTGTCCGTCCGGCAGCCCTGCAACAGGATTTAATGCCTCCGACCCCCGGCTCAACTACGTCAACTCGTACCCCGTCACCTCGATGAAATACGGCATCAGCACCGCGGCGCCTCCATTCTTCAACGACGCCCCTCCAGCCCTAGCCGTCTCCGGCCCCAACGTGGGCTCAAACCTCGGACTAGCCGTGTACTTCTCCGGCACAGTCGGCGCAGCACACTATGCCGCCGAAGCTGGAATCCCCGCGATCGCCTTCTCGGGGAGTTCCGGCTCGCCGACGGCGTGGAATGCAGCCGTGCCGGCGTACAGCCGGGTGTACGCGCAGCTGGCCACCAAAATCACCAACCAGATTGTCGCCTCGGGAACGCCATACCTGCCCGACCAGGTCTGGCTGAACGTCAACTTTCCCGAGGTGAGCTCTGAGTGCGCCGCCGCGGACGACTTCAAGTTTGTGCTGTCGCGGATCTTCACGGGGATCTTTTCGGCGGATGATGTTGAGACCTGTGGGAGCTCGCGGCTGCCGACTGAGAGCACCGTCGTGGGGACTGACGGATGCTATGTCAGTATCTCTGTGGGATGGAGCGACAAGACCGATGCGGCTGCCGATGTGCAGGCGATTGTGCTGGACAAGCTGGGTGATTTGTTGGTTTGTTTGCCTTGATGCCTTGGATGAGAATAGTGAAGCAGCAGCGCAGCCAGAATACTGCCATCTAGGGGTGTTATCTGGTCAATTTGCTAAAGAGGAGGCTTCGCATACATAGAGTATTGTGACCCCTTAGACCTGCACCTATTATGAAGTCAATGCAAGCACTACTCTCTAAAGCCGGACAAAGTTGATCCGGGGAGGTACTGCAATAATAATACATGCGATGAATAGAAAGGAATTCGGAAGTTCTCTTATACAAATAGTCCGCTATTAATATCCTTAGAATATGGAGTATCCTCGATGGGCGCAAGATATGAGGGAAATTTTTTTGTTTATTATAGATTATCCAGACAGATCATATTTAACATAAATGGTGAATCACACCATATACGTATTATAATTTTACTACTACATAGTAATTCAATATCCTTACTATATGGTAATTCGAACTGTTTGAAATCATTAGTATATAAGGGGATTTGAAATATATCCTTCGTATATGGCGATTCCTTCGTGCATGATGATTCAAATCATTCCAAATCCTCAGCATATGGCAATTTAAACCATTTAATATTCTTCATATATAGTAATTCGTATCATTCAATCCTTCATACCATTTGATGCCCTTAAGTATATGGCGATTTACTCTGGAGATTCGTGGAGATAGTGGCAATAGGTAATACATGCGGCGAACAGTAAAAACTTCAAGATCCACAATGTAGTTACAGTCCGCCGTACTCGGCAGTGGATTCGCCAGTGGAGGATGATCCGCCAATCTTTTTTTTCACTTTGAGAGGTGAACTGGGGAAGGGAAGTTGAGTAGAACTGGTCGCAGCCTCAGCTGTCCTTAACATTTCCCATCTAACATATTCTGCCACCATTAGAGCTCATTGCTTCCCTAATTGTGAACATATTTTGATTGACTTATTCAAGCCATATGTTTCGCAGTGTCTCTCGGCCCTTCTTCTCATGGTACAGCATTGGAAGCGCTTGTTCAGCGCGATATTTTCACCAGGTCACGACAGATTTCATTAACTATGATGCAAGAGGAAATCCGGTTGCTAGGAAGGTGCCCATTGTTATCGGTAACCCGGGAGAAGCTTATATTTTGATTGACTCAGGAGTTGGTAGTGCTCTCTGTGCTGCTAGCCCCTTTACATCAGCTTCCGCTTCTAGAGCTGAAGATAGATGTAAACTTATGGTTTCCCATAATACGCAACACTTTGGCTTTGGTAAGTTGTCTGTAGATTTCTATACAGCTAGTGTTGACATGCCTGTTTTTCAAAAATAGATTCATCGAGTTATCCCCGTCTCTGTCCCCTGCCAATTACCTTGCCAGACAGAGTCAAATCCGAGCCCTGCAACTTTGTTCTTGAATGGGAAAATGCATAAGATAGTTCTAGATGGAACACTTGATGGTACAAGTTGATCTCTGGTCTGTTCATTTGCAGATACTGGCTGAACTATTATGTCTATATAGCAAATTTTGCTGAGAACGCAAGCGCTACTGGACGGAACCTGGAAGGTGTAGTTAACCAGCTGAAGGATATGTGATGTCAACTTGATCCCGCTGCAATGTCAAGGATGTTCGGGTTTCTGGAGACAGTTGCCGGCTATCCACAAGGCTTCGGAAGTCTTATCAGAAATAGGAACTCCGCATGCCAAGTGCCTCTTATGGATGTATACGTTGCAATTTATCAGTGACTGCTCTTGCACATAGCCCATACTAACACCCACAAGGGTAAGAATAAGAAGACTTCAAGTACTGATAGCGCTCTTAGCTACCTGCTGATACATTGGATAGCAGTTGTCTTGTACTGGACTAAGGTATGACTTGCTAGCTGGCATGTCATCCAATAGGAATTGAAAATGTCAATGTAGAACATATGTCCGCAGCGAGTGGAGATAAGTGGGACTTGACGTGGTGGATCTGTGGGGATGGGCCCATCATTAATGTCTGCTTTGCTTACCTTGGGGGTGTCTGCCATACCTGGCCCCTATCAATTCCGGTGATTATCCAGGAAATCCTTGATTAGCCAGCTTCTGAATGGGCCAATCAGAATGCTTAGTCTACAGTGAATTCAACATGCTGAATTACAGAGATTTTTAGAGTTTTCATGGAGTCAATTGTAAATAGTTAAGTTAGCTAGATTGCCAACAAATCGGACCTTCTCTTGATCCCAACCATACCCATTATATGAGCAGCCACATCCACGCCCAATTGTGAGTTTGTGACCAGCAAGGAGGCTCTATCATCAATGCATTAATACCTCCGTGTGCCTCTAGAGCCTGCTTTCCTTGCATGATGCCATCCACAAATAACTTTCAGTGGTCAGACTTCTGGCAAAACCACCTCAATGGTGCGGTGAAAGTGTGTGATCTTCCAATTTTTTCAAAAGAGGGCTCGCCTCCCGAATCTTATGCCCGTAGAAATAGAAAACCACCGGAATTGAGATGCACGCGGCTTCCAAAAGACCAAGAAGCGTACTCGCCCAATTCAGTCCAAGATTGCCGTACATGGACGGACCTGCAAGCGGAAGACAGGCTCCTACAATACTTCGTAAAAGCATATTCCCCGCGAGTGCGGACGCAGCGTAGATGCCATAGGAACGGGCGAGATAATTGGAGGCATAGATGAAGACACATGCATTCCCAGCTCCGAAGGGAACGCCAGCCAGGATAGGAACAATCCAGTGAACGCTGGGAGTACAGGTCCATGAAAACCATAACTGTCCAACCGTTAGGAGAGTGGCACCAAATCCAACGATGCTGACCATGGCCTCCGGTTCCACAATGCCATCCTCGGATTTCCGATGGAGGTTGATGATTTTGCGAAATATGGGCTCGCACGCAATTGCTATCAGAACCCCCACTCCGATGCCAATGAATGAAAGACCACCAATTCCTGGCGACCATCCGCGCTCCTGCTGGAAAGCGATCGGATACGCAACGAAACATAGGTAGAGCACGCCATATACGAGAGCAACGTAAACGTCCCAAAATATACTGTTAGATCGTTAGGCAAGGAATCTTCACCCGGGGAAAGGAAAAGAGTATCTTACCAAATCGGCTCGGTTAGAAGCATTCTGAATGGCCGGCTGAGATTGGCTCGCAGCGATGACTTGAAATCCTGCTCACCGTTATAACGTGTCCACCACCTTGAGTTTTGCGTCTCTTTCCTTTTGCGTGCTGCGCGTCTTCTCAGAATGACTGGCGCATATGTTTCCTTAATAGAGGCCATCAAAACCAGGACACCACCTCCGATGATGAGCACAATCCAATTCGTCCATCGCCATCCTAGGTTCTCGAACACAAAACCCCCGATGATCGGACCGTAAACCGGGCCGTTAGTAGGCCCAATGGACCAGAAGCCGAATGCCAGGGGCCTATGTTTGTCTGATACAATATCGTTGACTGAAGCAGGAGAGTTCGACATCAGAGCACTCCCAAAGAAGCCCCCGAAGAACCTGCTCACAAGAACTGTTTCGATGTTCCGCGCCAACGCGCTCGGCAGCAGAAGTAAAAGAAAAATAGTCATGGAGACAATGTAGACCGGCCGCCGACCAACGAGCTCACTTAGCGGGGCAAAAAGGACACTTCCTAGAGCCATGCCAAGGAGATAGGTGGTGACACCAACTAGCGCCACCAGTTTGGAGATGCCAAACTCTTCTTGGAGCCCGGGAACCCCAGATGTGTACAAGGTGCTAGATAGGCTGACAACTGTGGCTCCAAGGCTCATAGCTGCGACTGTGATACCTTTATACCAAATTGACCACAGACGAGGATTCTCTGGGTCATTGCGTTCCCAATAAACTTCAAACTCCGGGGGATCCTGAATGCTGGGTAACTTGGAAATCACAGGCGCGACATTCAGGGCGCAGTAGCCCTCCGGACCTGCAGTGAAGCTCGGCGTTTGGGAATGATTCATTGTGCTGCAACAGGGCAACGGGCCGAAGTTGCATATTGTAAGAACGGTGGCATAGGTAAGACTGAGGCTGGGATTTTATTTATAGTGCCAGTTTTGAAATGCATATACGTACATCTCGCTAGCCACCAGCACGCGGGATGCCGGTAAACGATTATACTCTCATAATGTTTTGACTAGCTAGTTGTTTTCGGGCGGGATACCGGTGGCTGAGCTTCATATTCTGGGCCGACCCAACATTTTCGATTTTTAAGCAGCTGCTGGCAAGTGGGATGCCGATGAGAGCTTTGACATGAGACTTCCAGCAGTCCTGGGCGGGATGCCGACTGCCCGCACCCATCCTGAGATAATCAGCCTTTACCGAGCAATGGTGACATGACAAGCTTATACACCCAATAAGTGGGCTCTTCGCCCTTATTTATAAGCCTCCTTCCAGACGAAAGAAAGCATTTAAACCCAAAGTCATGCCCTCATAGTCATAGGTGTCTCATCAGACACACGACGTGTTATTGCTTTCACCTTTGGTCTTCTTTCATAACAAGCCATCTTGGGTTCTCCCATCATTGCCTCTCTTATCGCAACTATGTCACCTCCAAGTCTTACCGTCACCCATATCACCACAGCAAATGCTGTTCTGAACATCGATGGCATAAACTTTCTGACGGATCCTTTTTTTGGGTCCATCAAGGGGACCGAATATGACACCACGCCCGCTTGGGAGAAAATGGATCTGAAAGCATTTGGCTTTGACAGTATTCCACCACCGCCGCACTTGGTCAACAAACAAGGTCCCGCCCTCCAGCTTCATGATCTGCCACCAATTGATGCAGTCCTTCTAAGCCATGAAGATCACCTCGACAATCTGGATCCAGAAGGCCGCAAGCTGCTTGATGGCCGCAGAGTTTTCACTACTATGGATGGTGCATCTAATCTACGCCCCCGCCCTGGAGTTGTTGGTCTGCGCCCCTGGCAAACCGTGACTGCCACCATCGGCGGAAAGGTCTTTCGAATTACTGGGACGCCTTGCAAGCACTTCCCTGTCGGAGAGGTTACTGGGTTTATTTTGGAGACCGATTCCTTTGGGGTCGATGCTACTGGAAAGCCTAATGCGATTTATTTTTCCGGTGACACGGTGTATATCGATGAGCTGCGAGAGATTGGAAAGAAGTGGCATATCTCTGCTGCTATTCTCAACTTGGGCAACGCCACCTTCGACTTCCCAACGGGGCCTATCCAGATTACGATGGATGGAAAACAGGCGGTCCAACTCACCCGCGATATTGGGGCAGACGTCATGATTCCAATTCATTTTGAATCTTGGGCCCATTTCACTGAGGATCGAGAAGATTTGGTGAAGGTTTTCACTGAAGAGAGATTTATGGACAAAGTTGTGTGGACAGTTCCTGGTGTTCCCAAGGTTGTCTATTAATGTTGTGATGCATTTACATTCACCCGTTCTTGGGCTATCAGACGTAGCACAAGTATTCTGTTGTGAAGGATCTTGTACTAAAACGTCTTGACACTTTGTCTATTCTGATCAGTGCATAAGAGAACTAGTATACAGTTTCTGGGTCATCCCAAGCTGTACCTCTTCTAGCGAAGCGATTGATACAGGGTCAACGGAAGGGTTAGTTCTCTGTTACCTTTCTGTATCCTGCAGAGTAAATCAAGCTTATTATAAGTGAGCTATATGAGCGTTTGACCCACTGATGGTCACTTTTTAGCATGTCCTCTGAAATGGCTTGATTGTTGTATATCCTCATAGCAATGACTAGACCTGATTTGATGGTAATAGAGCTTATACAGACATGAAAAGTTGATATTACTTCCAGTCTACAACACTGCGAGCCGCCATGGTCGTACCCGAAGCAAGGTATCATCAGACCGCTAAGCGCAAAAGTTGTCTAGACTTCCAGTTCTAGTATAGGAGAAATGATAGTGCATATTCAGGTCAACAACAGGGAATCCCACTGAGAATTCGGTTCCAACAGTGGCACAACCATTTCAACCACTTAACTATAGTTACTGCTAATCTGTTGGTGACATAACAGGTGAAATTATTTATACTGGGGGTCTCCAGGCGGCATCCCACCTAATGGAAAATGACAAATGCATGCGTCTTGTCTGTCAGTGCGGCTACCCACCTTAAATAGATTAACAGTCAGCAATTGGTGTTTGTCATCATGGTACGGAGTATATATAAGCAGAACCTACTGAACGGGATGCCGGGTAGGCTGAACCAACCATAAACTACTGTAGTTTCTCCCCACAGCATGCATCCCTCGTGCCGATATACCCAGATTAAGCAAATTTTGCAGAGGCACCTAGTCCGATCTCATTCTCCTATCAGACACCATGCCACCGCAGCCGCTTTCTGGCTCGAGTCTTCCACCGTTTCAATGTGACCACCCTGGGTGTGGGGCGAAGTATCGACGCAAGGAGCATTTGAATCGGCATGCGGCGAGTCATTCCCGAGGAGATTGCTTTTCTTGCCCGTATTGTGAGAGCACCTTGACCAGGAGGAACGCTAAACCTTGCATCCTGTTAGCACTCATAGATCGGCATACTAACGAACGACCAGTGACCTCTTGCGCCGGCATATCCGGATTTATCACCCGAATAGAGCGCCTCCGGCGTCGCGGGCACAGAAGGCTTGCGCTGCGTGTCACGCCCGGAAAGAACGCTGTTATGGTGGATTTCCCTGCAGTGCATGTCAGAAACGGGGTATCGCCTGTTCTCCTGGGAAGGGAAAAACTCCAGAAGAGCAGATTGTCGACAACAACGTTCAGATCTCGCAACAACCCCATCCGCCTCGGTGGATCGCTCTTGACTACGTCGATATTTATTTTGATAATTTCCATCCAAAATGGCCATTTCTGCACCGAGGGACATTTGACGTGACCAAAGAACCTTGTGTACTGATTCAATCTGTGGTCATGATAGGACTGTGGATAGAGGGGAGCAAGAAGTCGCGGGAGGCAGCTACCGATCTTCACCGTAGCCTGTCTACTGCGATTCGTACTCAGATGGTGAGAGCATACAAGAATCCAGGGAATTTGCCCTTACTAACAACATTTTTTTTTTCTTTTCCATCCATCTTAGGATAGGTGGCGCGTATTCAACCAAAATCAGAGTACTTCATGGCCCATGGCAACGTATCAGAGTGTGCTCCTGCAATGTATTTTTGCATTGTTTCTCGCATGGGAAAGAAAAGCCATTGATCTGAATCTGCGGTATCAGATTCAGGACGATGAGCACGACCTTCTGGTAACTCTGGTCGAAAGCTGTCGGCTTGGCGGGATTTTCTCGTATCCGAATATGCTTGCGCAACACAGCTCGGGAGTTCCGCTGACTCTGGTGTGGCTGAGTCTCGAAGAGATAAAGCGGTTTGGCTTGGCTCTATATAAGGTGTGCCGACTGTCTACTCGCCTAGACCCAAGTCGCGCAGACGGCAGCAGTGCTCAAAGTGAGCTTCTGACTTTGGCGGATTTGTCTTTTGGTATGCCGGATAGCGATGAAGCGTGGAATAGTATTTCGGGGGTTGGCTGCGAGGTTCGTCAAGAGGAAGCGTTTCAGACGAAACTGAGGGATGGCCAGGATCCGACAGGGTGGATTTCGCAGTCGGCGAGTGTGCTGTCCAATGCGCGCGTTGCCTTTGACTGGATATAATTGGGCACAGTCGTTTCAATGAATTGAAGACCTATGGAGGCGGAGTGATGAATTGCTGTGTTTTCAACAGCAACAGCAGACCAGGGTAGCATAAAGCATAAGGAGTATTTAATTACATGGAATGAATAAATGAAGTAAATACGTTTTAGAATAACAAACCAGTGCAGTTATAAAAGCTGATAATTTCCACAGTGGCTGAAGCAGTGATTATTTATAGATTAAAATAGAGGCATTCGGGTGGAGGCACCAAAGGCCATAGGGGAAAGAAAGGAGTAAGACGAAGTGGTTTTATACTGAGCACGTATAGTAATGGGCAAAAGCTGATATATAGTATTATTATAATAGCCGGCCGAAGTCGGTCGCCTGGAGAAGACCACTCTGACAGATAGTAAGGTATACTCATCCGGACGAGATCCCCCCAGGGGCATTATGTCTATTGACCTAGGCATCCAACAAGGGTGCATCACTGCTTAATGCTTGTTTCAAAAACTGCTTGCGGAATTGAAGAGGGGCGCTGGCTGGTCGAAGGTAACGGCGCATACGTCAGATTAGGTGCCAACCAATACTGCCTGCCTGAACTTCCCAGGGAGATTATTAAAAAGGAGCAGTGGAACCAGGTGTGAGGAGAAGACAGAATGGAGCAGTGTAACATCTAGACATGTTACCACAACTGACAAACACACATTCTTCTATATTTCCGCTCCGCCCTCTGCATGGGACGATCCAATCGATGTCTTTTCTGCTCGTGGGATCTTGGTTGAAAGCCACGGGCCAACGTGGATGTACGGCACTGCATCCGAACACAACGTTCTTTACCAGTATCAGCTTCCGGGCGCGCAGAAAATTGTGATGGGAATGATCCAGACGGAAACGCCATATTTCCAACCGCTTCCTGCAGCACCCGAGCCTTTCAAGCCCGGTCAGTTTCCCAATGACCCTGTCTTTCACTAACTGTGGCAACAATATAGCCGGCTGTGCCATGGCCTGGGCTGTGAGGATCATCAATTCCTCTACTGTATATATTCTAGGCTCTGGTAAGACATTCCGCGCGTTTTCCATTGCATTATGTGTGAACCTATGGATCTAACCATCTGTTGTAGGACTTTACAGCTGGCTTGCGTTCTACACGCAGGATTGTCTCGAGACTGGCAATTGCCAGGAGCAGGGCTTCTACGTTGAGCAGAGCACTAATACCTGGGTGTACAACCTTGTCACCAAAGGAGTCACGGAGTCCATCAGCCCGGCAGGGGAAACCCCACTCTATGCCCGAGATGTCCGGAATGGCTATACCTCGTCTCTCCTCGCTTGGCTCCACACCGGAACAGGGGCCATTGGAAAGCGCAAATTCCCGGGCTTCTACCTGTGGGACGGTGAGATGGACCGGGATGTTTTGAGCGGCGTTTCGTCTACCTGCAAAGCATCTCTAACACGCTTGGTCGAATGTCATGATCAAGTATACATGCTCAGGGCCTTACAATGGAGAGGGTCCATGCACAATGACACATTGACTGATTTAATGTGTGACAAAACCTGCGGACAGTCTCTCCAACTGTGGTTCGAGAGTGTCTTAGCCGGCTGCGCCCGCGAGCAGGACCATGTAGTTTTGGCCGAGCCTGGCGGCATAATTTGG